>NW_009952640.1:227586-264527 GCF_000747805.2 Chaetura pelagica | reverse complement strand
CTACAGTAATTAGTGCATAATGATATTCAAGCAGTATATCATAATTAGCTGCTTCTTCGAGATCTCTCTCTGCCACACACAGATTCAGAACAACTTTATTTTATTCTAAAAGGCAACAATCTTTGAAATCAGGCACTTTGGCTTCTTTTTCTTCTCTAACCCCACCCCAGTAGAAACTGTCTTTTAATCATGAGTTGGTTACCTACAGACCATTGCCTGGATTGAAACTTTTAATCCAGGACCACTTCAAAACAGACCTGCTGCTACAGTTGATCCAGAAGTTTGGCCTTGATTTGAGCCATATTCGGCTGTACAAAATTTTGTGATGCACACAGCACTTTCTGCATCGAAATGTGAGTAGCTTGCCATAGAGAAACTTATTCTGAGCTCTCTTTATGTTTGTGTTTTCTGTTTGTTATTTCTTCTTTTTTTAAATGGGCTTGGTCAGGAGAGGAAAAGGATGCTCTGGTTCTTGAAGAGGCTTTATGGTTTCCTTGAACCAAATAGCTGATGTTGTGTGTCTCCATCACACCCATAATAACTGGAGTCTGTTTTTGTCCTAGGAAGAAGGGTTAATTTGCCTGAGTCCATTCACTGAGTTTCAGGGAAGAGGGGAAACTGTGATTTCAAAAGACTGCTCCTATTTACTCTGTACATGAAAAGAGGAGCTGTTGCAAAACACACCATCCTTCTGCCGCCGAGCTCAGGAATATTTCAGGGGGTCAGAGGAAACAGGGCTGGACCCCAGCTCTGCCTCTCATCACTGGATGTTCATTATGCATGGTTTTGCTCTTGAAATTTATTTCAAGGTCAGAGAAACTTACCTTCTGTGTACATTGGGTTGAGGCATATTTTTTTAGCAAAATTTATAAGATGGCTTGTTTTAACAGTTGTTACATTAGATTGACTGGGTAATATTTACTTGTGCTATAATTATCTTATTTCATAGTAGTGAATTTAAGGAGGCAGCTAGGCACACTGAAACCAGAATAACAGAAATCAGGAGGTCTGCAGCAGGAGGCAAGGTGTTGTACTGTGTATACTGTTGTGTCTTGTTATTTATATCAAGCTAAACTTGTTTTTCCAGCTATTTGTGCAATTGACTAACTACCCAATAAATTACATCATTTCCAGCACTGAATGGCACCATGACATGTTAACTAGGAATTTAAGCACCAGAAAATACTCTTGACTGACTTAAAAGTGCAGCTATAAAAGCCAAATGAAAGCTAATTTTCTGAGGCAGGATGGGGAGGGGGAGAGGTAGGAAACTGACAGGAGTAGAAAAGGAGGGAGTGGGGCTAGGGGACAGACAAAAAGAAAACCTCATGCACAACCACATTCACAGACATGCACAGGTTTTAAAGTTCTTAGTCTAAAAACATATATCCTGTAAAAAAATTCACTTGTTAGGTGATTGGTCTCTCATCCCTTGGCTGAGCCAACTCTGAGCCCTTCTCATGTTTTCAGGTGTAGATTAACATCTGCTTAGAGATGAACTGCAGAGAGCTCATGCAAAATTAAGTACGTGTAACTATATGTGGCAAAAGCCTCCAAATAGAATTATAAAAACAGAGATGCATTCCTCACCTTTATTTTTAACTTCTTGTATGTAGGAACAGGCCAATGTGGAAAGAAACAAGAATTCAATAGTTACCTTTTTTTTTTTTTTTTTTTGTAACTAGTCAGACAAACTTTTTAAACATTTCACATAAGCAAGTGATCTCACAAAGATACCGTGGTCTGAGACAGTGAGATTAGGAAAGGCTGGAGGCACGTTGCCCCCGTTGGCACCCAGCCCAGGGGGTCTGGAAGGTGCTAGGGCTCCCTGCAGCCCAATCACCCTGGGTTTCTTTATCCAGGGGCTCACCATGACAAATATAGGAAGCAGGAAGGATCCCTGAACCCCACAAGAACAGTGTGATGGAGGGACCCTCTTCTCCCATGGTGGTGTTCCTGTAGGTGGCCCCAAAGCAACAGCCCAGGAATGAAGTGTCTAGAAGGACCCCTGGGAAGAATAGGGCTCTCTCCTCTCATCCCATTGCAGCCTCAGGACCATTTTGCTCAGTCTAGCACCACGGTTTGCTCCCCCAACTAAGACTCACCCCAAACCTTGTACAACCTTTGGTTAATTTTATCTTAGGAAATAAGAATTCTGCAATTGCCCTGCATGCTTGCCTGCCTGTCTTTTAGTCTCCCCTTCTTCTCAGTACACACACCTTAGGAAGTTTTGTTCCCAGTTTCAACCAGCATTAAGTGAAGGAAGACAAGATAGACAAGAATTTGTGACCCCAGTGAGGGAAGGAAGCACCAAACCGAGCTGTTATCTTTGGCAGGGACAGCCCAGGCAGCCAGCACAGCCTTTCTGGCTGGCAAGGGAGCACACAGGCAGGTTACAAACTTGCCCTCAGCTACGAGGTGCCTCTTGGCTGGAGGGGAGCTGGGATAAGCCCCAGCTGTCACCACAGGTTCAGGGCATTTGTAGTCGAAGAATGGAAGTCCAAACGAAACAAACCATCACTGACACAAAATCCAAAAGAGTATAAAATAGCACAACAGGAGCTATTTGTGGTGATAGTTCAGTTTCCTTCATATTTTTTGTGTGATCACTTACAAGAACAGAGGTGGCAACCTCCCTTCAGTCTGAAAACCAAGTACCAGCACAATACCTCCTGGGAACCCCTGGGTACCTGTCTTGGCTGGGAACTGGGTCACCACCTCCATCATGGATCATTACTCTCTGTGTTTCCCAGTCTCTCATCCAGGCACCCAAGCAGAGCTTCACAGCATGCTGAAATGTGGGGATGCCTGGGAGAGCCTGCAAGCTCTGAGGATTGAAGCCTGGAGCAGTGGGTTTCCCAAGAACTGCTGTTTCTATACAGTTCTCATTGTCTTTCCTCTGAAATCTGCATATTCACATGCCATAACATCCTGGCGTGAGTAGATTTATAAGCTTCCTCTGGCCTTCTGTCTCTCAGACAGCAGGGTGCTGGGAGAGACCAGTGCCACACACACTCCCATGTCAACCCTGCCGCCTACCACACATGCTGCCATCTCTGCAGGCAAGGATGGGGACTTGTGCTACGTCAGGTTCTGCTCTCAGCTCCTTTTCCCTGAGGTCAGTAGGTTTTCCCCAGTGTAAGTGAGAGCACAAAAGCTGGCCCATTATCAATAGGGTTTGGTGCTCTTTAATGGGATTAGCCAGTTTCACCCAGTGCTGGTTGCTACAAAGGCTTTTTCTCCTGTCTCAATGACGTGTCACATCTTAACGTGTGTGGTCATATCTGCAGTTGATTTGTGCAGCTCTTTGTTCTTTGCACATGTTTTTATTGCCTAGGGGGCTTGCAGCAACCAGCCAGCAAGCTTTTGTGGTGCCCAGTTTACTCGACTGTTTATACCGTTAATGCACTGTAGCCAAAATAAGAATCTGCAGTATCAATTCATGGAAAGTAAAGCTGTATGACAATTGCAGAGCACTCTCAGATTGGCAGGATGTAAAGGATGCAACATTGCCAACAGCCCATGGTACAGCTGAGGTACATCTCAGTTAACATTAGCAATCTTGGCAGCTAGATGTTTAGCCCTTTCTGAGATTAAAATAAATAAATAAATAAAGAGAAACAGCACCTTCACAGGACAATTCATCTCCTCTTTCACTGCTGAGCTTGAGATGAAACACCCTGCAGAGGTCCCTCTGTCATTCTGCTTCCCCATCAAAGATGGAGGGAGCCTCACACTGTTGGTTTTTCAGTAGCCAGGGTATGTACATTGTCCCAGGTATCATATTGCACAGGACTGTTCAGGACTCAGAAACCTCAGAGCTCTTCTCAGATAAACCTCCAAACCACAGTTGGGAGTTATTAATATTTGATCAACAATGACCTGAGGTGCTTGTGGACATTTTGTTAGAAGGAGCATAGAAGTGAAATGCTCTCTTGCCTACCACCAACGAATGTATGCTGTTCCCTGGTCACAGACCATTTATCATAAGACCATGAATCAGCAAGCACCCTGACAAAAGTACTGGCAACTCAACAGGGCTTGAAATGTCTTCCAATCCTGGCGCACAACATTATTCTGGTGCAAGTATCTTTCACAAAGAAGCATTCCCTGGTAAGTCGTAAACAGAAACCCAGTTCACACATTCAAAGCTGGTGAAATACTCAGGAAGACAACATCAAAACAGCAAGGAGTGTGGAGTATTTGGAACAGTTTATGCCATAATTGTCTGAAATAACTGAAGTTTTGAAGGGGTCATAGAAATATATTAATTCTAGAAATTGAAAATTCCCTATGAAATTTGGTTGATACTATAAGCCATAAAATTCAGGGGGAACATTTATGTCTTACCTGCTGTTGCAATGTGAATGAAGAATTCCTTTACCTGAAACTAACAATCTGTTTGTGTGATGGTGATCAGAAAAAATCATCCTTCTATTTTAGTCTTCTGACTACTCTTCTTTTTGACAAAGTATCTCCAACTTTTCAAAAGAAAAAATGGAAAGGGAAAAAAAAAACCCAACACTAAAAAACCAAAATGCATAGGTAAAGGAACATGAAATGTTATCTCCAACTGTAATTCTAAATATCAAGAATAGAAAAGTCTTCTTAGGGTTTTGTAGGAAAAAACAGTGCTTGAGCTGTGCCTGCCCCGTTCTGGGAGAGCTGCACAACATGCCCCATGTTTCAGTGGTGTCCCATCCACTCAGAGGCCTCCTCAGCACCCCTAGAGAGAATGAATGCAGCTCAGCACTTTCATGTCACCTGAAAGCCTGCAGGTGACTCCACAAGGAGCATTTTGGGCAGCTTCACAAAGCACAAGGCTGTTTCTGCCTGTGCTTTGCTGGGAGTGCCCACCTTTTGGCTGGCTTGACCATTCCCTGCCACTGTGACTGGAGTCTGGAAACCAGTATTTCCATCCAAACCCTTCTCACATGCATTCTCCTGTAACAGCAGCCACTCCAGAAAGCATCCCCAAACAGTATAGCTTAAGATGTAATAATCAAATTGGAAACTTTCTGGCACTGCTATTCTACACACTAAATCCTCGATAACAGATTAGCACACCAGAGCCTCTGAGCAAATGTAATGACTCCTTCCCTCTGCTCCCTCCTCTCAGCAAACCTATGGCTGGAAAACCTATAAATGTGCTATTTCAGCTGTTTTAAGCAGCTTATCATGATTTTCTGAAAGTCTGGCCTCAAGACTCTGGATCCCTTTCTTAATAACATTTAATGCTACCATTATGTAATTGAATCCATTTTGTCTGTGTGGTGGGAATATTATTAAACTGTAATTCATTTCACTGTCTTGATGCACTTGAACTTTTAGGTCCAAGCCTGGAATGTCAACAGCTTTAAAGAGAAGAGGAGAGGAGAGGAGAGGAGAGGAGAGGAGAGGAAGGGAAAGGAAGGGAAAGGAAGGGAAAGGAAGGGAAAGGAAGGGAAAGGAAGGGAAAGGAAGGGAAAGGAAGGGAAAGGAAGGGAAAGGAAGGGAAAGGAAGGGAAAGGAAGGGAAAGGAAGGGAAAGGAAGGGAAAGGAAGGGAAAGGAAGGGAAAGGAAGGGAAAGGAAGGGAAAGGAAGGGAAAGGAAGGGAAAGGAAGGGAAAGGAAGGGAAAGGAAGGGAAAGGAAGGGAAAGGAAGGGAAAGGAAGGGAAAGGAAGGGAAAGGAAGGGAAAGGAAGGGAAAGGAAGGGAAAGGAAGGGAAAGGAAGGGAAAGGAAGGGAAAGGAAGGGAAAGGAAGGGAAAGGAAGGGAAAGGAAGGGAAAGGAAGGGAAAGGAAGGGAAAGGAAGGGAAAGGAAGGGAAAGGAAGGGAAAGGAAGGGAAAGGAAGGGAAAGGAAGGGAAAGGAAGGGAAAGGAAGGGAAAGGAAGGGAAAGGAAGGGAAAGGAAGGGAAAGGAAGGGAAAGGAAGGGAAAGGAAGGGAAAGGAAGGGAAAGGAAGGGAAAGGAAGGGAAAGGAAAGGAAAGGAAAGGAAAGGAAAGGAAAGGAAAGGAAAGGAAAGGAAAGGAAAGGAAAGGAAAGGAAAGGAAAGGAAAGGAAAGGAAAGGAAAGGAAAGGAAAGGAAAGGAAAGGAAAGGAAAGGAAAGGAAAGGAAAGGAAAGGAAAGGAAAGGAAAGGAAAGGAAAGGAAAGGAAAGGAAAGGAAAGGAAAGGAAAGGAAAGGAAAGGAAAGGAAAGGAAAGGAAAGGAAAGGAAAGGAAAGGAAAGGAAAGGAAAGGAAAGGAAAGGAAAGGAAAGGAAAGGAAAGGAAAGGAAAGGAAAGGAAAGGAAAGGAAAGGAAAGGAAAGGAAAGGAAAGGAAAGGAAAGGAAAGGAAAGGAAAGGAAAGGAAAGGAAAGGAAAGGAAAGGAAAGGAAAGGAAAGGAAAGGAAAGGAAAGGAAAGGAAAGGAAAGGAAAGGAAAAAGGAAAGGAAAAAGGAAAGGAAAAAGGAAAGGAAAAAGGAAAGGAAAAAGGAAAGGAAAAAGGAAAGGAAAAAGGAAAGGAAAAAGGAAAGGAAAGGAAAAAGGAAAGGAAAGGAAAAAGGAAAGAAGAAACCATTCAGCACCTTTTATTATGAGCCTGATTTTTTCCAGAAAGAATTATAAGTTTCTTTATCACCCCTGTTCTTATATTTCTCATTTTCTACCATGTGTGCACAAAGCCCATAGGGCTCCTATTCATTTGTCAGTGCTTCATCCTTTCCTGATATGGGGAGATTCTTCGTTATCCTGATTTGCTGAGTCTTAACTTTTTTGCCAGAGAATTTTTGGAAATGCAATCATGTCAGGGATGGTACTTTTTTACATCTGTTGCCCCCTCCATATTAAGTGCTTGGCTTTTGCCCAGCCATCTTACAAGTAGCCATATTATTATTGAAACCACATGCTCATTAGTGAGGCTGGCACTGGCTCAACAACCACTGTCCGAGGCTAACATTATATTCCATTATATCGCAGACAACAAGACAGTGTAAGATAGAGTTTGTTCAGAAGAACAAACAGACTCAGTTGACAAAATCTTAATCTTAAACTCTCAGAAAAGTAATCCATTTTCTGTCTCTTTGTATGTGGGCTCTAGTAGTTCTGAGAGAGATATGTTTTGAAAGAAAATACTGTTCTACTATCTTATCTTTTTGATTTTTAGTTTCCAGGTTTGCAGGGACAGCAGGAGTTCCTGGGCCCTTCTCTAGTGGGTTTAATCACTTTATCCCTTGGGAGGCATGCAAGAGTATTTCACTTAATATACAGGAATGACTCACGATCATTGCTTTCAATTAGGAATGTCCTCTGGGATTTCTGGGAATGGTGTTCTCTTAGTCAGGGGAGGGGAAAGAGAGTAAGAGGGAGAAACACAGACAGAATCAGACCAGTTCAGGCCAGCTTTTCCAAGAAATGTATTTCAAAGTGGTTAGTCTTCCACTTTCTCTCATACATCCAAACCATTTGCTTTGCCCAGCGTAATTACTGGCACTGTTCTATAGACATCGGCTTCTTAGCTTACACCAAGGATTTATGTGAACTTCATCTTGCACTGAAGCCCTTGCTTGTTTATCTTTGATAACTGTATAAAACAACACTTACTAAGGTCAGAAACCTTACAGGCTTGAAAATGGACTGGGATGTTTTCAGTGTTTCTTTTCCTGTTGGAAACAGCTGCAGCTGAAGGTCAGTTCCTGTTTCTCTTGCTGTAACAGGTATTACACCAATGGCTGTGTGCATAACGTCTCAGGTGCAATATAATATTTCTCAGAGACTTCTGGACTGAGCGAAGTTCAATGATTTCTCACAGCAGTAACCTTATTCCATTAAACTACTTTCATACTTGTGACCAGGACTTGCAGGAATACATAGGGTTGAGTCTAACAGTTTTTAAGGTCCACACAAAAAGCAAGAGCATCTCACTCCCATCTGAAATATGAGAGGAAAACACTTTCCTAGGTTTTAAGTGCACTCGTTCTTGCATGAAAGTACCCTGTGCTGTTCTCAGAAGCAGGGATTAACTTACATTTATCATAACTCTGAAGAGAAATAAAGGTTTACACCAGAAAATGCCATTATAAATTCCCACAGTTCAGAGTTTTCCAGAGGCAAGACCCATTTGCAAATACTGACTGCAAGAAGATAGCAAATAAGTTCATTTTCTTTGAGGAAGGGAAGGGTTAACCCTGACAAATGACATGCTAAATTTAGAGTCATTTTTGAATGTGGTTGCATGTCTAGTTGGAACAAGTCTGCCAAAACTCATTTTACTTATGACCCTTTACAGCTAGCAGAGAAAGAGGTCCATTGTTTTCTTTGTATTAGCGAGATTAAAAACACAGTCCCCCCAACTGAAAAGGCAAGCACTGGAATCACTGTTTGAGGCAAAAAGAAGCATTTTTAATTCTTAATAAACCACATACAGACACATCTATATGTGTGCATCCAACACATGCAAGCATGTGTATATCCTAGACGGCCAGATTTAATTCCATAAGCAGCTACGTGCCATGTGGGTAAAAACAAATGAGAAAAAGAGGGATACATCTCTCACTGGCCACCCTTAGTTCAAACACTGTGGCAAAGTCTTCGCCTTGTAGCCCTCAGGAGGTGCCTTGTACAGAGGGTCTGTTACTGCGTCTTAACCAGATGTGACCAAGGAGAGACGCAGATGTGCCACTGCCTTTCTGGCACAAGTAGCAAGGAGCAAAGAGAATGTGGCCTCCCTCTCTGGAGCAGCAGCACACTGCACAGAGTGAGAGCAAGTTCTGTGGGTCCAGCCAGCCTCTGCAAAGAGGCAAGCATCCACTTTCTTCATCTTTGGCAAGTGCTTGTTGAGGATGGGATTGGTTAGATGTAGATGTCTATGTCTAACCCAGTTACCACAGGGCTCATTTGGCACTGGGACAGAGGAGAGAAACAGACACTTTCAGACACACTTCATCTTGTTCTAACACAGAATGCCTGAAATAGATCTCCATGGGCTCTTAGGGGAGCTAGATGACTAACACAGGTGTGGACGTCTCTACACTTGACATCAGCAGCTGGCCAGGATGAGTCTTGCCCTGGATATTTCACTACCCTTCACATTTCTTTGCAACAGGTAGCTTTTGCCTCCTGCCTGCTCCTGATGAGGAGCTGGCTTTGGCCCTCCCAGATCTTGCTCTGTCTGGCAAAACTCCTGGCATAGCTCCCTCAGGGTGCAACCAGCTAGAAAAGGAGACAGTCTCTTGTGAAAAATAGCAGAACAGCTGCACAGCTTTTCTTAGGGGAGCACAGTGGCTGAGCAGCAGGACTGTAATAACTGTCTCTACCTCCACAGATCTTCAGTTCTCTCTCAGTGGTAGAAAAATCATTTCTCTTCCCACTCAGGGTCAGAATATTTATTTTCTGGCTGCAAAAGGTACACATTTAGACAAATGCCTACTTTTCCTTTGAGCTGCTGAGAGCACTCTCTGACATTGGATGTGTCTTTCCCAGACATTTAATGCACTTGTACATGTAATGCTCTCATGGAAACAAGGTAAAGTTGATAGAAAGAAATAGCATCTTGCATCACACCAGCTGAAATGGTTAGGAAAAAACATACAAGATACAGGAGCTGTTCATTAGTTCATAAAGCAAGAAGCAGCAAACGTGAGAACTATATCTGGAATGTGAACAATTGCTCTGAATTTTGCCACATTTATCAGCAAGGTGATTAGAAATAGAAGATAGTTTCTACCAGTTGTGCAAAAAGTTATGCTACTGAGACAAGAAGCTCCTTTGAAACAGACAGTCAAAGAGAGAGAGGTCATTATCACCAATAGAACACCAAAGGGTTAGTTGGAAGGAACTGGAAAATTACAATGTGCACAAACCAACTTCTCAAGCAGTTTAGGCAGAATTTAGTCAACCATGTCCAAATATGTGATCCACAAAGGATTTGCTTAATCCTTTAGATATCTGAGAGTCTATAAGCACTTGAGTTTGGACAGGAAAGCTTAGTTTGGCGTCAACATTTCTGCTACAAAGCATGCCCAATGGAACCATGATACTGGCTGAGCCAAATACTTTTTCTCCATCTCTGCCAACGACTGTGAGATTCATGGCTTTTGCCTCAGTTCGTGGAGGCTGGGTCCAGTAAACATGTTCAAAACACACCTAAAGTTCTTTGACAGTCTTGAAAGCTTAAGGTGCTTTCATTAACAGGGATGGTAGTGAGAGTCTTACATACACAACAGCTCAGCAGCTAGCCAGTGATTTCCTCAAAGAGAAAGAGAGAGGTTAGGTTCCTTCATCTTTGAGTGCTCAGACTCCATATCATCCACTCCCACAAAGGTGACCTGAGCACTCAACCGTGGACTGCATCAGTTGTTTGCCTGAAAGGCAGGTGAAGCAGCTCCCACATCTCCTGACAAAGATCAACCCCTTTGTCAAAAGAAACATGGGAGTTCATGAGGACAGAGAAATACTCTTCCTTTCTGGACACCTTCCCCAGTGACAGGCGGTCCTGAACTCTAGTTCAGGAAAGAAAGATTTAGATTCAGCTCAGCCAAACAAGCAGGACTTCTCAGTGTACACAGCTGCAGAGTTGCAGGAACCTAAGAGCTTTCTTGGCTCAAATTTTGGCACCTGAAGACAGTCTAAATCATATATTAGGCATCTACATCCTTCTTTGAGTTTTGCCCTGGGGGTCTTAGAGGTATGTATCCATAGCAGAGGCACCGATAGACCAAGAGGTCTTAGGATCTGCAGACATTCTTGCTTGCAAGGTTCTACCACACAGTTAGGTCCTGTTCCTGATATCTCATTACTATGGATTTCTCTCATGCCAAACTCTATAGCCCACCATAGTCCAGCAGTTGCCAGTGGTTTCAAAAGGTGCTGATGGCTTCAATCCTCAAAGTGCTGGCATGGAGAAGAGGGCACCAGTACCTGCCCCTGACTTCAATCCTCCAGAGGCTCTCCTTTCTCTTCAGATGGTTGCAAGTGCAAGATCAAGGACACCAAATGCTCTCCAAATGCATCAATGTTCAGTAAACAAGAGGAAGGTTTTCCAGATCTTCAAACCAATATAGAGTAGCTTAGGTTTTTTTCTACTTGTTAATTCATAGTTATTATCCTATAGGTGCTTCCAATACACAAAAATTTCTGTAATCATTTGATGCCCTGTATATTCCTGACCTCAGTGATATCCCAGAACAGTGACTTTCATAAGTTAAATATATGTAGTGCAATTGATTTTATAAGTTTTAATTCAATATCTCATTTTCATTGAGTGTTCCCCTGCTTCTTCTTTGTGTAAGGAAGAATGTTAAGGAAGAGCATCTGATTTATCTTCCCAGCTCAATTAACTAGCTTGGATAGCTCAACCATATACTTTTCTCTTTCATTTCCTCTCTAAATGATCCCAACATTTTCAGTCTCTCTTCATATGGAAGTCATTCCATGCCTCCAATCTTTTTTTATTGTCCATCTTCCTATCTAGTTTTACTGTTTTCTCTCCAGGGCAGGAAGACCAGTGGCGAGAGTGCCGTTCCAGGCAGCTGGAGGAGTACCATTTATGCCATGACACAGTGGGATACAGTGGCCTCAAACTGTGAATTCCATTTTGCATTTGAGCCTCCATTTTGTACGACATGCTGAATGTGTCTAAACCCCAGCCAGGATGTGAAAACATGCTCCAGCACAGCCCGCTGTCAAGGAAAGGTATTAGATGCTACCCGAGAAAGCCATTCTGTAGCAGTCTGGACCCAACAACTGCAATTGGCTTCGAGCTGTTGGCCCAAGCCCAAAGGAAAAATAGATTTTAAACAGAAGGTGCTGGCATGCCTGGTGAGTCTGCAGCTTTGCAGTCTCTGCACATGGCAAGAGGAAAGACATTGTGCTTAGCAGCAGATACTGCTCTCAGCAGCGTTAGCTGCCCGTTGCCACGTGATGAAATACTGTCGGAAAAGAAACCCCTCTTGTTCTGACTGATGGGCTCATCTCAGATTCATCAAAAAGGTGAGGTTAGGCTGAGGGAAAGGTGTAGTCTCCAGATGTTGGTCAGGAGGCAAAGTTTTGTGGTGCCTTCGGGAAGAAAAATAAATGTGGAAATACCTTATGGCAAGGAGAAGTCCCCAGACTAGCTAGAAAGAGTAAGGGCACTAGGAGTTCCTCTAATTTAAGCACAAATTTGAGCCACTATGGGTCTGGTGGACAGCACTTTGCATGGTCGATTCATTATATTATACATTGAAGTTTTCATTCATACCAACTTCTTCTCTGTTGTTTTTTATTTGATTGTTTATTTATTTTTTTAATCACTGTTGCATACAAATCTGTCTTTGTAGTAACCAAGGCTCTCCCAGTCACTCTTAGCATTATATCTTGCTTTGCCAACACAGCCCATGTGACAGGACACGGGCTGCTCACAAGACATTTCCGTTCATCCCCACCCTGCCCTTTCTCAGAGGAGACTGTGTTTGGAGAGTACTGTTCCATCAGATGTGGCAGCATCCTGCACCCAGAGTCTTGCCTGGTACTTGCAGTCTGCACTGCTCCCATCCCATCTGCCCAGGGTGTTGAAGGCACCTCTCCAGCTTCACATGTGCAAAGCACAGAACAGAGAGCTATGCTACTGCCCCAGCAAATCAGCCTGGTAAGCAGTTTGGAAATGAGAAAGGTCTCCATCTGCAGAAAAGGGAAGATGCCACACACTGAAAGCTACCTGAAGCCTTGGGGAGAACACTTGAAGCTCTGGGTAAGGCATCGGGCTGTGCTGGAGGAGGAGATGGTGTATAGGGGCTGTCATCTGCACATCTAATAAATGCCTCAGGTCCTTCATGAATCACTGCAGGAGAGTACCTTTGTGCCTCTGTAGATAATTCCATACTTAATCCTGAGCCTTTTATTCAACTTTTTGCCCTTTCACATGATGACAAAGATCCTCTGAAGACTCCCTCCACAACATTCCAGACCTGCAAGACCGACTTCACCTCCATCTTTGCCTTGTTCTCCTACATCACTTGCAACCTCAGTAGTCAACAAAGTGCATGACAAAGAACAACAAAATTGTCAGCTAGAAACTTAAGGAAGAGGAGAGAAAGAGGTGACCTCAAGGCTTCATAAAAGCTAAATCAAAAACAGAAGTAAAAGAGTGAGTGCTCTGGACTCTGGGAAAGGCAAAGGCTTTGAGACTTGGGTAGAGGAGCAGAAGTGAAAGAGGGAAGTGTTTTCCAAAAAGCAGAGGCAAATGGGAAGAGAAGAGGGAATGATAATGGATTACTTACTCCCTGTAGTGACAAGCTGTTCTTGGTTCTTGACAGTAAGTTGTTACATGCTTTGTACATATAACAAATAAATATTTGTTTTCTCTTCACCACAAGTTATTTGCTTCCTCTGTAGTGAGGCTGGACAATTGTTTCCAAAACACCCACATTATTGACGGACTGTGACCGGTCAGGTTATTTTTACTATTTATTACTAAGTTAAAAGACTGAACAGTAGGTCCTCCCTATTTCACTCTAAGAACTGGAGACTCATTTCAAAACCCTAAATTAAAGCAAGTGAAGAACAACAATAAAAAGCAGGAATAATTAATCACAATGTGCACTTATTTGGACAATTCTCATTGCACTGTAATTATTGAATATGCCATTGTCTAATTTATAGAAAAAGTAAATCCTTTATTATGCAAGTCAAAATTACAGTAGTTTGTCTGTTACAAGGTATTTGGTGACACAAAGAGTCAAACTAGCTTTTCTGCTGGCCTGCCTTTTGCCAGGCAGTGTAAAGGAGGAAGGGTTTTGCATCCTCTTGTATGGGTTACCTTACACATGAGGACTAGGAAAGTAAAGTCCAGGGAAGAGCTTCCTATGTATAAAGGAAATGCCAGAATAGAAAAAAAAATAAGATGTTTTTCTGGTCATGCCATTAATGGGCTCATCAGCATGAACAGACAAAAACCACAGATTGGTGGTTAACAGTCACTTCAGATGCCTCACTCCAAAATTCAGACCTAGTGAAATCCCATTGAGCTTTTGGATAGCTCTCGGGACATTTTAAAGCTAGTTTCTCCAGAAGTACCTGCTTCTCCAGGCATTTTGGATAAACCCATCTCACCATAAATATGGGTGGAAGAAGCAGCACTTGAAAGTGTACTATTGCATCCTTTGTGCATGAGCTCAGTGGGAAGACTATTTATTGTGTTTATAATAAACTGTGTTCGGTGTCCTCTTCTGAGGGTGTTCAATCCTCCTTGGAGGGAATTCAGACACTTCATCTGTGATCTGACCAGGAGGCAGTGAGATTCCTAATCCCTACAGCCCAATTAATATATCCTGGCTATAAGGAGGTGTGGAGATAGCACAGGAAGAAAAATTTTGCTTCTTGCATGTGTCACATGCTTCCGGATAAGAGGTGGAACAGGGAACAGAACTCTGTTTCCAAACATTCCCTTGCTCTTTCCGGAGAAAGGTTCTGAGGTTAGTCCCAAAACGAGAACCCAAATTTTAGTCTACTGCATCATCACAACAGAAGAGACAGGCATCTCTTCTCCTTTCACAGTTTGATTTGCTAACATGAAGACTTCAGGACTCATTTCGCATCCACAGACTCAGATTGGTGTGACAAGCAAACCCTGTGCCCTCAGCACAGCCACCTGTACTGTGAGAAACTCAAATCTGCTCCATCAAAGCAGGGGTTTGCACCAAGGCTTCTCACATCCCTAATAACTAGAGAGCTAGGGAGAATATTTTCTTTCCCTCGTCTCCTCCAAGATCTCAGCTATGACTTAAAGCACAAAAGCTAGAGAGGACGAAAGTCCACTCAAAACACTGTGGAGGAGAGTGTTGAGTTCCTGCCCTGGCTATTCTCCAGCTGATATAGGGGAACTTAATTTGTCATAGACATGAAGTCAAGAATGCCTGCCTCTCAGTTATGTTAAAGTTACCTTATTAATCCTAGCAGAAAAAGAGGCTGAAAGTGTAATTTATAAACTAACTGAAGGTGTTTACTTAGACTGACCTTAGTGTAAACGGGAATCAGCCCCTTAGGTTTTAGGGCTTGTGTAAGAAAACACTCACACTTGATTTGAAGGAACTACTATTAGCCAAGGAATCACAAGCAATAATTCTCCTTTAGTAGAAATGAAATAGCTCATACTCATCAGACCAGACAGTCCTCATCAGGAAGCAAGGACTGTAACCAGCAAGTCTGTAGTAGTGATTTCTAACGTGTGCGATTTCCAATTGCTGGTGAAAACTCATACAGAGTTGCCAGATAACATTTATCAGCACACACAATGAAAAAAAGATTAATTCCATGGAGAAAAAAAAATCTGGCCCACGTTTTTCTATTAAACCTGAGGAGGAGGATAAGGGGGAAGTATCTTTTTTCCCTATTGTCTCTGTCAAATATGGGGGAGTACAAATCTCTGATACAGAAATGTTTTCTTCAATAGTTATCTAGTGAGCTAGTAAAGACAATAACAGGATTAAATGTTTTATTTCAGACTTATAAGTTCTTTAGTATTTTGAAATCTAAGCAACATAGCTTTACCATGTACAGAACAGACCAGAACTTGGCTGCAGTTGCGGCCGTGAGGAACAGACTCCTTCTGGCAATCCTATTCAACAACACAAGAAACACCAAACTGTCCTAACCAAGAAAGCTTCTTCCAGAAAGGTATGGCAGGGTCAAACAAAGCCTTTCCAAGCTCATTTTTACCCTGAATAATCCTTCCACATTGTCCTGTTCACTGAAACACACAACTGAAAAAAAAATACACCAAGTCTCATATTGAGTAATTTAGAAGCAGTCAGACAGACTTTGGATGTTCCTGTTTAACCAAACTATTACCTTAAGAGACAAGCTCTACTATCATTTTAAGTTCTGGCAGATGCAGTAAACATATTTGGATCCAAACCACATCGTATTTTGTGTGTGCCTTACTGTGGATCAAATGCATTAGTATTTTCATAATGTGTTTTTCACATGAAGCAATGATAACACATCCTTTTTGGACATATTATAGTGAGGCTGCAGAGGAATGGATGCACAGAAACCAGAAAAACATCTGAGTCCCTGTACTCACAATCAGTTTGTTACTCTCACATTTATTAATTAATTAGGAGCAGAATGATGCCAAAGCTGCAACACAACCTTGTCACTTCTGCATGAGGTCTAAAAGTATTCATTCAGCTGTGGACAGAAATTTGGCCTGACTCGTGTTTGCAAATCCTCTTGCATTCACTTCTTGTGACTTGAACTGGCTGCTTTTTGTAGCAAGGAACGTTCACCAAAAATCACCTAAAATTAATATTGCAGAATATTTGTGCAAAGTCAAATTGGGACTTGTAATAGAGAGAAACTGCACTGGAAAAAAGATTCTGGATGTTAAACGTATTCATTTAGGGAATATTATTTGCACCCAGCCAAAACAGCTTGAATTTCAAGTATCAATATACTCGTGACCAACTGATTGCAAACAAGCTACAAACCAAGAATTATTCATAGAAATTTTTGGATGAATCACTCCAAATAAGTTTCAGTAATGATCAAATGAAAGAACATTGTGGTCAGATGATGAAACTTTTTTAACAGAGTAGAGGAAGTGAAATTTATTTAGTTACTTCTTAGGAACTATTTGTCCAGCTCTGCCTGCTACCATACAGTAACAGAAAAGCTGTAGAAATTATCTGTGGAAAAGATGAAAAAGTAGGTGGAGGAGTCCTCATCTTGTTCTCCTGCCACAAAGCCCATTCAGTAAGGACAGCTATAGTAGAAATATAGCTGGTTTTGCACTGCTGAAGCAGGGCAATCTACACCATTGAAGGAAGCTATATTTTTTATTTAAAATAAATTCCCTTCTTCATTATTTTATTTTGCCTGTGGAAGGATACAAATATTTTATCAATACCCTACTCTCTGAGCATCACCTTTTAGAATCTCTTCAGCTTGTTATTACAGAATAGCTCATCCAATTTAGTAGAGTCTGAACAATTTTAAGTGGTATAGGAAAGATCAAAATTTGGTCCTTAGTGGAATTTAAGTAATTTCTACCCAAGCAATTGCTACCTGAGAAAAAAATTGGATCCTGCTCTGACTACATCTGAAACAGAGTTACTTTTGATTGAGCGACTAAGAGGGAAGATATACAAGGTCTCTGGATCTCACATCCAGCTCTTCAAAAGAGTCAGCATTTCACACATTTGCTTTCACTACATGGTACCTCTTTCCTTCTTCTAAGATTCTTGGCTCTGTACAGGGATCTATACATAAGGAAGGGAGATTGTATCACTGTTGACAATAAAACTGCAATGCAAAAATACAGCAAGCACTTTGGTTTACGAGTGCAAATAAAACATTTCACTTCAACACACTGAGGACAGATTTATTTTCACTTGCTTCTTTATGAAATGGCTCCCTATACCACTGCATACATTGCACACACATGCAAACAGATTAGGAAAGAAATCATGCTTGTTCTTGGTTGCCCCCATAACTGCCAGAGAGTTAATGTATGGTCCAAGAAGAGTTTTCAAATGGAATTTTAACCTTTTCTTCCAGCAGAGATTCATGGATTTGATTCCTGTCATCGCTGAAGCCAACAACAAAACTATTGTTTATTTCTGTGGGAAAAGGATCAGGTCCCTTATTTGCAATTTTGGCTTTTTTCAGAATCATGTACTTTTTTATTAAAAGGAAATAAATCCCTATCTGCATTTAATCACACAACTAGCATGAAAATGAACTCAATGAATAAAAATGTCAGGAGTGGGAAACGATAGGGTTCTCTCTGAGCCAAGTTTTCTGTCTAAAATTAGCCTGCCTTTCTGGATTTACTGCTGTTATTAAGTGAATGTCCTTTTGACAATAAAGCAGTGCTTCTTGGATTTAGACAGTGTTGTGAAGAATATGATAAAGTGCTCTGTGATGTATGACTTTGATTGACTCAGGGGACCTTACTGTTTCGATGCTGTGGTCTGTTCTTTGTTCACCAGATGAAGACTTTGTTCATTTAATACTCAGTTCAGGACCAGAACTTGGAGAAGGATATGTGTAAAGATGTAGAGTACCTTGTTTCTGCCATGCTAACATGATGAATTATAGTGTATTAAGGAAGTGTTGACACATGTGGGAATAGGCTCTTGACATGCTTGCCAGTAATTAAGGCACATTGTATGTAAAGTCACTAAAAAAATTTGGAGGCTTATTCTTTGTTATAGGGATGGTTTGCCAAGTAGTGTTATTCATAGTCTTGATGGAAAATACTTGTATCTTCAAAATTGTTGTGGTTCACACAATAATGAAGGCAACAGACAGAGATTTGATAGTATGAACATTTTTAATGTTTCCAATAGCTGCATAGGTAATCATTTTCCTGCTGGAGAGGACAAAGTGCACTCAGAGCAGTGCCTTGCTGATAGACCACCTGAGCAGCAACAAAGTGGTCACAGGGCTTGAGGAGCTGTTACTCAAGTGCACGGGACTCTGCATCCTCTGCACAAGCTCCCAGAGCCTGCCCTGAGACCTGCTCTTCACCTGCACCTCCTCGTGCTCACAACCAGGGCCACATGGGAACTGACGAGGGCCTTGCAGGGAGATGCACCCACCCTTCTGGGTTCCCCCATGCACCACAGGAGCTCAGCCACAGCCTTGGGGAGCAGCCTTCGTGTCCACTGCAGGATGCCCCCACCTAGCCCCTAGAAATCATCTGTCCATCTCCATGCAGCTCTGTGGCCCAAATTTCCTCCAGGCTTTATACTGGTAAGATAAGCATATTAGTCTACCAGTCACCTTGTGCAGGCCCTGGATCAAGCTACCCACATGATGCTTTATGTTATCCTGCTACCCCGTGCTTGTTCTGGAGAAGCTTGTCCAGTTCTCCATACTCTAACTGGATGAACCTGCCCCTTTCCTACCAACCTCGGCACGGGTGCTGCTGACATGAGGCTCTCATGAAGCCCAAGAAAGATTTAAACATCTCCTTTGCATTGTTCCTATCATTGATGAAAGGTGCATGCCCCTCCAACACTTCAAGGGGCAGGGTCCAGCAGAGAATTAGCACTGTACCAGTTTCCTCAGGTTCCCCCAGGGAGACTGCTGCTCTCATTGTAATGCAGATCAGCCCTATCCTCACTTTCTTGCTTTAGGATACTTTGCTTCCTTTACTTCTGAATAATTTTCTTGAAGACTGAAAAGAAATCATGAGACATTTCAAGCAACTCCTTGCTAAATCCTAAGATACGCCCTGCTTTTTTTTTAAATATGTAATGCATACATTTAGCAGAAAGGTTTTTACTCAGTGAGCTGGCAATTAGTTTTTAGTAAATGCTGAAAAATTTGGGCTTCAGTGAGAATTTAATACTTGATTCAAAATTATATCACTGAAGGACAGACATTAGAGAGGTGGAAGAGAGCTCAAAGGCTGCTTGTTACTCAAGCATTTAGCATTAATTAATGCCCTTCTCTCAATGCAAAATTTCTCAACAAGTCTATGTACAAGTGTAATTGCTGAATACATCTTGCCATACTTAAGAAGTCAAACAGCACCAATATTGATTTGAAAAAGCTCATGGGAATGCAGCGTAGAAGGTGTCCCAGGCCTGTGCCCATGCAGGCAGGGTTCAGCTCCCCAGAAAAGTGACATTCTGTGATTCAAAACCATCCTCAGACATTGAGGGACCACCATTCATTTATAAAGCAACTGGCATTTTCACAGAGAGCACAACTAAGCAACAAGCTTCCCCTAAGACAGAACTAAGCTGGAAATTTTTTCAAATGAGCTTTTTAATCTTTCTTTCTTTCTTTTCCACCTTCTGTTATGAGTTGGAATATCAGAGCTTTCCCCAGAAGATTTCTCTTCAGTCCTATGCTTAGACATGAATCCCAATGCCTATCAATTTAACCAAAACATTCAGTTCAATGAATTGTATTACTTACACTGCCAAGTTCTTTTATATCTTTCCATTGGCCAGCATAGCCTCCACAGAGTATACCAGCCAAACACATAAATTCTACATACTTTTCTCCTAGAGCAACTGGCCTCACAATTAAGTCCAATTAGGTTTTGCTCTCAGGAATTTAATCACATCTATCACAAAACATTCAGTAAATCAGAGTTTTATTTCTCTCCTTTTTTATGCCTACCTCACAAGAGATTTACTTTGACATTCAGCTCCTGGGACTACAAGAACCTTCCAGCTCTTTAAGGAAAAGACGAAGAGAAAAGGATGGAGAACAAAATAAAATCCCAATTAGCCCAACAGAAGTAAGCAGGGAATGATACTGCTACTTCTCACAGTACCACATCCAAGTGGCACACATTAAACCATGAGGCAACCAGTTCAGGGCAAATGAAGATGTATTTTTTCATGCAGCACAGGACAAGTCCCATAACTGATTGCAAAGGAGGTTTGTGGAAGGCAAAAGTATTAAAAGTGGTCAGAAAGGGATTATCCAGATTAGTGGAGAATAGGCCATTAGTGACTATAAAAATGATGGCTTAGCTGCACCCTGAGACAGACTGTGGGATGGATGAAGGGGAGAAGCACTCCCCAGCCTACCTGTCTCTCTGCTCTTCCCACTCAGTTGCTGTTCACTACTGTTCAAAAAACTATTACATTACTGTGACTTTTGGTCTGACCCAACCAGTCTGGCAGTCCTAACTCTCCTGTATTTTCAGCATGAAGGTGTTATGTTGGGTGGCTCATCGTGCAACCACACCAGACTTTAAAAAAAAAAAAAAAAGAAAAATAAAAAAAAAAAAAAAAGAAAAATAAAAAAAAAAAAAAAAGAAAAATAAAAAAAAAAAAAAAAGAAAAATAAAAAAAAAAAAAAAAGAAAAATAAAAAAAAAAAAAAAAGAAAAATAAAAAAAAAAAAAAAAGAAAAATAAAAAAAAAAAAAAAAGAAAAATAAAAAAAAAAAAAAAAGAAAAATAAAAAAAAAAAAAAAAGAAAAATAAAAAAAAAAAAAAAAGAAAAATAAAAAAAAAAAAAAAAGTAAAATAAAAATAGAAGAAACATAATATAGACTATTATGTTGTAGAAAGGCTGAAGATGTGCTCTCATCTACAGCTCTGGAGTCCTTTTTGATCCTATTTAACAAGACATAGAAGACATTTAAAAGGTTCCAAATGCTGCAATGAAAATGATTCAAAGAATTAATAGCATGGGAGGGAATTTCTGCAGGAGATATAAGAAAAAAGAATAAACAGGACCATTTATTTTACAATGGACAAAGGAAAACATATGTTAGAGATATATAACATAGAGTGTGTGGAAGTCCAAGACTATGCTTCTATCCATACCCTTCTAGAATAAAAAATAAATAAATTTTTAAAAACCCAAAACATTCAAAATGAAACAAAATACAACAAATGAATAAGACAGATTTTTTTTGCACCTCCCAAATACCATTTGAAGGTTACTGCTACCACATAACTTTGAAATCCATAGCAAACAGATTTAAATCTTTTCTTAGGGAAGGGGGTTTTCCTCTGTTCTGTTTTATCTTAAGGAGTTTCAGCCCCGTTTCCACTTGAAAAAAAAATAATCACTGCTGTTGACATTATTCATTTTTAAGACTAAATTTTGAAATGTATTTTTAATCCATAATTTTTTAACAGTCAGAATGAGAGTTAAGGAAGAATCTTATTTCCTCCCAGATGGCATTGTTTTTTGTATGTTTTTTTTGTTCAGTACTGGGCTGTTTCACTTTTTTATGGGAAAAAGATTTTCTCAAAATGGACTAAATATAAAAACTATGTTGCAATTTAACTTTCAAAAAATCATTTTGAATTTTATTTTCACAAAAATTAAAATGAAAAAGACAAAACAAGGTGATACATGAGGGAATTCTTCATAACAGAAAATTCCTTTTATGGAAATACTCATCAAGGTAAATTATTTGAATTTACTTCAGTTCGTCAGTTTCAAAAAGAGGTTAGAGACAGAAGGAAAAGTAGGACCATGCACATTGAGAACTGGCTATGCAGAAAGGAAGAGTCATAAATAGATATGGTTTTGTTTATCATCCATCCATTAATTATTGGTTTAACATAATCCTAGAGAATAAACAGATCAGCACACAAAACCGACTTATGAGCAACCTCCAAAGACATGTTGTAGCTGCCCTCAGTGATGCTAGGATATTAGTGTAGATGAGCTATTAATAAAATACAACTTGGCAGTTCCTACATTTCTAACAGGTACTTATACCTAGTTTTAGGTTTGATCTTGTAATCCTTACTCTAGTGAATAAACAATGTCCAACAAACAAAGAAATCATAGAATCATTTTGGTTGGAAAAGACCTTTAAGGTCATCAAGTTCAACAGAACACTGGTGGAGCCTCTCCTTGTGCTCAAACTCAGACTTCATTGGGTCAAAATTTTAACTGAAGGTAGCAAGAGTTTTGTCTGAGTAAAATCCAAGTGAGGACTTCCAGGTCTATCCCAGTGGGACTGCTCTCAGGAGTAAGGGTTGAATTGTTATACCACAAAATACCAGCTGTAGTTACGTTAACCAGGATAAAGTTTCAAGGGGTATCCAATCCCACTGCCTCAATGTAAAGCTAATCACCAGCTGGACTACAGAACAAATTTCCCCTCTGGTATAATATCACACAATTATGTGCATTATGAGGGTTTAAAATCTGGCATTGGCTGTGCTATTGTTGGAACTAGGATAACCACTCCAGTTCCAACAAGAGGCCATTCATCTGAACTAATTTGTAGGTTAGGGAAGGTTTTAAAATAGGAAGTCTTTTCTTATGCAAATAGGGACAGGGCAAGAAACCAGGGGCCTGCAGGCAGCCATCTGAGGCATCACCAGATCACACTGGATGAGCATGACCAGGCCCATGCACCAGGGCAGCCTTCAAAACCAGGCTTTCATGGCACCCTAGTGTAAGAAAAACCTCAAGGCTGGGCCTCTACACAGAGGTAAGTTTAATTTAGATTTTTGTATCCAGCTTCTAAAACTTTGCTAACAACCCTGTAGTCCAAAGAATTGGGAGGAAGGAATTAAAACAGAAAAACTAATCCTAACAAATTATTCTCCTGAACAACTGTTTTCCCTTTCATTGTTTTCCCTGGATTCACACATGACTGTATTTGAAGTATTCAGCAAACTCTTTTTACAAACAATGAGCACTTTGGCTTTTGATCCATGACTCTATGTTGTGTCAGGGCTGTGCATTGGACACTTAAGCTGTGTGGCATCAGTTTTCTGCAGGTTGTCTACCACAGCTGACTTTAGCCTAGGGTTACCCTGGAGAGAAAGAGGTTCTGCTCTGCCATATTGCTTAAAGATATAACTCCTCTTGAAACCAGAAAGTCTCTCTCCTTGCTGACCAGGGAGCTGACCAGGGAGCTGGCTCCTTCCAGTCCTTTCAATTTTGAATTTTCCAGTGGAGGAATCACCCTGCCTGTAGAAATCTTGAATATATTGGCTGAAGTATATGAGCTTCCTGTTCTCAATCATGTCATGCACACTCTCTTGAACCCTCTGGGTACCCAGGGATGATCATCTCCATCAATGCCCTTTGGGAACGTCCTGCAAGACTGATATGAAGGGTTGGAATGATGAACCCACACTCTTGTACTTCCAGCCTGAGCCTTTCCCTCATGTGCTTTTGGTATGTGCAACCAAGATCAAGAGGGGTTTCCACAGTAAATAGTAATACAAGGGCTTTTGCACAGAGTCTGAAAGGGATCTGAACAGACATCCCAGAAAAACACTACAAGTGGAAGATGCACAACCCCTTGTGGTCCCCTAGACAATGACCCCAAAACAAGCTTCCAGAAAACACCTCCCACCCTTACTCCACATTGGGTGCCACTAGACATAGCCTTGGCTGACAAATACCAACATGAAACACCTTAAGCTCTGCTTTCTGTGTACCTGCTGCCTTAAAACAGGCATTCAACTGAAGTCACCATGTGGTTTTCCAGCTGTGCTGCTCAGCCCATGGTCTCACATGCTATGAGCTGGCATTGCAAACCTGGGCATGATGACAGCTATCACCTCTTGCTGAGGAGGCATGAGAGAAGCAGAGCCCACAGGACCCTTAGCCGAGACACTGGTAGTGTAAGTAGCTTGGTAAATGTTTCCTGATTGACCCATCTCATCTGCTGGAGAGGTGAAAGCAAAACCTCAGCTTCATGTCATCTTAGCATAAACCATTAACACAGACCATATTCACTAATTTTAAAATCAGCAGCAGCCTAGATTTGTCATTGGAAATTCTGCTGTTTCATGTAAGTAAATAGGAAGATGGTGTCAAACTTCGTTGCAAGAAGAGGAGGCTGTGCTCAAGACACAATTTCACATTCTACCCATGGCTGTGATTTGCAGGGGAGTATCATTCTGAAGGATTGTAACACACTAGTCACACTTTCAGCTATTTCCATTTTAAATGCTGGGAACTCTTCCTGTACCTTCTTCTCGTACCTACTTAAGAAAGGCAATAACATTTCAGAGCAAAATTTAAATGCAATGAAAAACGCTTTGATAGGTGCAAAGAATAATGTAATGCCTTTAAGTAGCCAGATATCAAAGCATGAAGTAAATATTCCCAGTTTGTATCACTAAGGTTATAAACACATCCGATGTTATAAACACAATTCCCATAAGTGTAAGGCAATAGCCAGAATAGCTAGAAAAGATAAGGTCTTTGGCAATGATGCAGAATAGGGCTGTTTTGCAGTTGGGTGGAAAATGGTGTATTGATGAATACACTGGATAACATTACAGCTCTAATTCAATACTTTTTACCCCCAAAGTCAGCTGGGTGTTTTAGACAGCAGCTACAAAGGTTAACTCTTTTACACAACTCTTCCCATGTAGTACACTCCTGCTAATGTCTAAGTTCAGCACAGCACAATATACTAGAAAATGGATTTTCTAGAAAGGCACTGTAGCACATACTAAAGGTACTAAAAATTGAGGACTCCCCAGAGTAACTCAACGGAGAGTGCCCTTACAGTGGGGATATTTTACAGGAGGGCCATTTGGATTTACTTTCATTATTCAGTATGTTTATCTGTGATCCAGTATAAAAAATCTACACCCGTTCCTTGTAAAGTCTGCAGATGACACAAAAATCATGGAGTGGTAAATAATGAGAAAAGCAGATCTGTTCTACAAGCAATCTGGTTTGTATAGTAACCTGAGCTCATTAGGAAAAAAAAAAAAAAAAAGTAATCTTAGAATCATAGAATCATTAATGTTGGAAGGGACCTTAAAGATCACCAAGTCCCAAGCCCCCTGCCATGAGCAGGGAACCCTACCACTAGATCAGGTTGCACAAAACCTCATCCAACTTGGTCTTAAAAATCCCCAGGGATAGGACATCAACAACATCCCTGGGTAACCCATTCCAGTTCCTCACCACCCTTATAGTGAAGAATTTCTTCCTAATATCTAACCCAAATCTCCCCTCTCTCAATTCAAAACTATTACCCCTTGTCCTATCACTATCTTTTCTGGTGAAAAGCCCCTCCCCAGTGCTGACCCAGGTGCAGGACCCTGCGCTTGGCCTTGTTGAACTTCATGAGGTTGGCACTGGCCACCTCTCCAGCCTGTCAAGGTCCCTCTGGATGGCATCCCTTCCCTCTTGGATGTCAACCGCACCACACAGCTTGGTATCATCAGCAAACTTGCTGAGGATACACTCAGTCTCACTGTCCATGTCTCCAACAAAAATGTTGAACCACACTGGTCCCAATACTGACCCCTGAGGGACACCACTCATCACCTGCCTCCATTTGGACACTGAAACATTGATCACAAATCTCTGGGTGTGGCCATCCAGCCAATCTCTTATCCACTGAGTGATCCATCTGTCAAATCCATTTCTTGTCAGTTTGGAGACGAGGATGTCATGTGGAACAGTGTCAAATGCCTTGCACAAATCCAGGTAGATGACATCAGTTGCTCTGCCACCATCCACAATCTCTGCAGCCTTGTTGTAGAAGGCCACCAGATTGGTCAGGCATCACTTGCCCTTAGTGAAGCCATAATAATCCAATGTATTTTATTGTACGGTTTTGCATAATTCTGAGTATCCCAGATAGTTTGTACACTGAGGATGTGGGCTATATTTTAGAAATAGAAACTTAGAGAAGGATTTAGAGGTCACGGCTGATAATCAGCTGAGCTGCACAAGAGTTCCTCATTGAATTCACTGATGAAGAAGGAAAATGTTCATGGTATGAGCAAGAACAGGACTAGAAAACACAAGGGTGGAAAGACGGATGCTCACTGTTCCTTGAAACATTACTAGTAGGAGAAGAGCAGGTCCAGCTTCAATGTCCATATTTTTAAAAATACTACTGACAAAACGGAACGAGTTCAAGAGAGAATTACCAATACACTTGCAATTGGCAAAAGCTGTTAGTGAGATGCTAAAAAAAAATAAATCTCAATTCATTTAATTTATCCAACAGGACAATAAATGGTGATTTGTTTGTGGTTTGTAACTGAGCTGACCGGGTTTTCTGTCTCAACAATAGAAAATGAAATTTCCACATAAATTTTTATAAATAAAAAAATGTTAATTTTCCTTGAAGACAATCAGAATGAAATAGTTCCAGTGAACTGTAAGCCACTCCACCTCAATGTGTTCTGTTCAAGGAAACTTTAAACTTCACCTTCTTGTGAACACATTTATCTCCGGTGCAGTACCTGTTTTCTCCTACAGGCCAGCCACGGGGTAATTTGTCACTTAATTCCAAGTTGTATATAACATTACAGGAGCTGTAGTCCAGCCAAGAAACCTCTGCCTAAGCTGAATGAGGATTGTGTTTGTTCTGGCTATAATTCCCAAGAGCAATGCAGCATTATGGGAAAATATTTGTTTTTAATATTGAACCAACATGAAAGAAAACCCTGGTCAATCAATTCAGTAAATTCAAAGACAGGTCCTACATTAAAGAAAATTATAATTTTGTTTAGATTCGTTTGTTTGCATGTTTCCATTCTGGGTTTTCTTTATGTTAATAAGGCATTTTTTTTGTATAATGTGGAGTGAAAACAAATGTTAACAAGTCGCATTTGCCCACTGTGTGAAAATTCCAAATTTCATTGGGTCTTAGCTTTCAAGTAGCTGTATTATATTTCTGGTACCAAGGGGATCTCGGAGTCAACAGACAGAGACACGACATCCAGTAGGTGGAATCTGACACTAGATTAATCCAAACTAGATAAGTGCCAAGATTTTAACAAGGGAGGGAATTAAACACTGCAACAATTTATCTAGGAATGGGATAGACTCTCAACCATGTGCGGTATTTAAGGGTGGGCTATCTCCCTATCTGTTTGAACTGGTGATTCAAGCCCAGAGGCTGTGTTGTAGTAGATAATAGCAAAAATCTCTCCAGCCATAACATCTAAAATCCAGGAAGCTGCACTGCAAGGAGACAACCTGCTAGAAACCCTCTGTCTTCAGAGCCGAAGAATAGGGATGGTTACATTATACGACTGAATACCTTCCTTTGTCCATCCATAACACAGCTTCAGTGGAATTAAATATTTCATAGAAATACCCTGTAATTTCTCTGTGGTTTGAGGGCTGACTTAAATCTGTCTATTGTAACTGGTGCTCTCTGCCTTGTGCTTGAGGAGCCTCTTCCTTGCTTCTTACTTTTTTGATGCTCAGTTCCCAAAAAACAAATAACCTTGCAAATGGCCTATCCTGGTTCTCGAACCAAAGGAGGACTCATAAACCCTGATGAAAATATGTTTATATGATAGGTTTAATTAGTATAGAAGTATTAAATGAGAACACTCTACGGCCACTTAGTAAAAAATGGAAGTGAACATCATAGAATCACAGAATGGTTAGAGTTGGAAGAGAATTTAAAGATCACCAAGTTCCAACTCCCCTGTTTGGGCAGGGATATCTCCTATTAGATCAGGTTGCTCAGAGCCACATCCAACCTTGTCTTGAACACTTCCAGGGATGGAGCCTCCACAACTTCTCTTCTGGGCAGCCTGTGCTAGTGTCTCACTATCCTCACACTAAAGAATTTCCTCCAGATCTCTAACATAAATCTCTTGCCTTTCAGCTTAAAACCATTCCCCTTTGTCCTCTCACTACAAGCCCTTGTGAAAAGTCCCTCCCCAGCTTTCCTGTAGGCCCCCTTCATTTGTGGAAAGGCTGTTATGAGGTTCCCCCAGAGCTCACACTGGCACCGTCACTCACATCCAACAATGTTGTGCTATGAGTTGACTCCCATTTCCTGGGAGATGTTGACACAACAGGCAGAGATGAAAGCCTGTAATAAAAATAATGGGATATTCTAAGCTCAAATTAATCCACACAGGGAACAGGAAAATCTCTTTCAGTAACAAAATAGGCCTTGTTAAGGTCAGTAATAACAGAATTCATCGACTGACAACAGCCTGCTGTACAAAGGAAGCTTGAGTTTTCCTTTTTCTTTGCCAGGGCTCAATAGTTTTGTTCTAGCCTGCCCATCACTTTGTTTACAAGAAAAACAAATTCCACTCTTGTGCAAAGAGTATCTTCCCTTGTGCAACATATTCCAGTTTGACAATTGAAATGACTCTGCGCTCGCTGAGCTACCGGATAGCCTTTCACAGGGCAAAGTGCTGCAGTTACGTGTGCAGGGGTACAGCAGAGGACGGTTAAGGTTTCCAAATATATGGCATTCCAGCAGGGACCAGCCTTGCTGTAGGTTTTCCCTCTGCTATTGCCAAACAACAAAACATTGAAAGATCAGCAGCACACAGCACCATTAAACTGACTGATGGCAAGAAGACCTCAGCAAACACTGCTCCGTAAATCTTTCCCTGCACATATAAAACCAGGTCTCAGTTGCCTGCCCACTCTGTACACACACGTACACGTGCATCTCATAATTTCCCAGGAAGCCCAAACAAAATGCATTACGTTTAAAGCACTACCTCACCAAACAAAGCCCTGAACATGTGCTTATTCAAATACTGGAGCAATGTCCATTATGAATGCTCACAACTAATTTCTTCCTTTTTGAAGTGTGGTAGGAAAATAACAGTCTCCAACTTTAAGGACACAGAAACAAAGGGAAAAAGAGAGGCTGATGTCACCAGGGTTTTGGAGGCAGAGATTTTGAGAGATGCAGTTAGAGGCTCACGTGTCTGGGAAAAACTCTCCTAATCATCCATGGGAGCTCCTCACCCACAGCTGAGGAAACAATGACAACTCAACATTTCCCAGGTCTGGTCTCAGCTGCTCAGCCCAGTCATCTCTAAAGTTAGACTTGTTTACAGGCTTGGTTTCAACTGCTGCAGGAAGCACAGGCAGCATATGCCAGTCTTGTGAGATTATTATTATTATTAAGAAGAAGAAGAAGGGGGAGGTGGTCCCAGGCTGGGGGCAGCCCCAGCACACATGCAGTGGTTGGTCCCCGCACAGACGCGCTCACCATCTGCGATGAATGAACCGAGCAAGGGTGGAGCAGCACAAGTGTTGTTATTATTAGCTCTCACAGGGGAGTTTTTTCATACAAGCTGTCTGTTTGTTTGGTAAATCTGAGATGGCCAGCAGAAATGTACTGTCATCAATGATGCTCTTGTTGGAAAGACTTCCTTGCGCCCACTGTGGTGTTTCTAGGAGGAAAAACCCCTCCTGGAGAAACCACAAGTTGCCCTGGGTCCCACAGGAAGGCGGAAGATGAGGCCCATTTTCCTGCATTACCTGACCCCCCGTTTAGCTTCAGGCAGAGTTTTGGTTAGTGCAAGCAGTGCTCAACTGAACTTGCAGTCCTAACAATGACATTTGATATGAAGCTCTGGGTCACTCCCTCCTTACGCTTTTGCCCCAGCAGCGAACAGTGGTGTGATCTATGCAAAGTCTGCTGGATCTCACTCCCAGACCTATCTACATGATCAGGACATTCCCTTTACTGCCCAAGGCCTAAACATACCCCACAGAAATGGAAGGAAGGAGGAGGCAGGCATATTTCTGTGCGATAGAACATCCTCTGCTGCTCTCATGTCTCGTGACATCTGACTTCCTCATACGTCATTAGCATTTCCTCCTGGTTCCTATGAGCCTGATTCATAAGGGGCAGCTTTGGTAGGAAGGAGTAATCCAGAAGATCCCCACACCCCATGCTGCTGGAGGAAAACAGTAGCACATTTTCCACCATGCTATGTGTGGAAGCTCCATAAAGTATGATATGTCTCCTAAGTACAGCACCTCTTACATACTTTCTCCCTGGATAATGTGGCCCCACTTTTCTTTTAATGAGGGATTGTAGTAACAAAAACATATAGCACTTCCCTGTGAAACAGAGACTGTCATCACACTAAGAAATTAAGAAATAAGCTTTTCCTGCGGTGCTATCAGGAACATACAATGTTGGTGGTCCTGAGTGTGAAAATGGGAACTTTTTTGAGGCTCAGAAAAGCTGAACTAGCTTAGTCCTCAGGAGCAGCATACTGAACTGCCCATTTCCCAGCCCTTTCCTTTAGAATCAGTGGTTTAACTGCTAACCCAAAGCCTAAACACAGAACATCAAAACAATTCCTCCAAGCATTCAATAAACAATGACAGTCTTAAAAATAGCTTTCTAGTTTTCTTATAATGAACCTCCATGGATCAACTTTTGTGACCTCGAACTGGTATCATTTCTCACTTGGGAATTTTCCCTTAGCATTTGTTGCTATAGCTCTTGAAGTATGAAGAATGAAGTGCTGGACTCTTACACTCCTTCGTTTCCTCCTTTCATTTATTTTGGGTTTGATGGAGAAAACATATGACTGGATATGCCATTACACACAAACAATCTGATAATCACTAGTTGATAGGACTGTGCCTGCAAAAACTCTGTCTGTAGCTGGTTAATTCTCCTCTTGTAACATCATGAGACTGGAGGCACAGGGGGCAGATGCAATGCATTATTTTTTGCTTCCTTTCCAGAAATGCTACAGCCTGTGTCCACTATGTTCAAGACTTTTGAATCAGAGATTTTTGGAGCAGGTAAAGTTCCTTTTTTTTGCTTATTTATGATCACTACCCAAGAATTCTTTTCAGAAAACTGTGCAGCAGACAATTGCTGTGGATTTGAAGCATTCATTCTTATGGTCCTTATAGAGCTTGAACTCATTAAACCAGCTTAAGCTGGTTTTCACAGAGAAGTTGTATGTTGTCCCAGGATGCAAAGAGGAGATCCCAAAAATCCTGCTATCATTTCTCCTGTAGGAAAGGCAAGCTCAGCTATTGGCCATATCATCCTTGTGCAAGGGAGCCCTGCCACTTTTCGGAGGAGATGTTCTGTGGGCACCAAGTTGTGGGAGTGAATAGCCAGGGAGGAGATACAGCAGCTGGTCTTCTTATGCACTTCCTAACCATCACTTCTTTCAAGGCCTTCTCTTTGTTCAGGGTTTACTCTCCTTGTTCCTTTCTTCTTTTTGGTATCACCTTAGCTACCAGCTAGTTCAGCTGAGAGCCAGAGAGGGGACAAAACTAAGTCTGCAACCCCATGAATTCTTTCAAGTCTGTGTTGTGACAGGTGGCCATCCACACTTCCCCGGGGTGCAACAGGGCTGGGTGGGACAGGCAAGAGCTTCTCCCCAGTTTGTCCCTCATGGAGTTCCTTAACACTTCTGTTCTGCTCCAGGGACATGTGGGATTAGCCTTCGGGGGTGTCTTGGAAAAGCACATGGACAACCAGAGCTGTCCTCAACCCTCATCTCACCTTGGCGGGGTGAGGCTGGAGAGAAGGCACATCCCCATCAAGCAGAAAGCTTTAGGTAAGCCTGAACACAGGCAAAGGCAGAAGACACAGAGGAAAGAAGAAAGGGGGAAAAAAAAAAAAAAAAAAAAAAAAAAAAAAAAAAAGGAGGAAGAGCAGAATGGAAGAAAAGGAGCAGGGGAAAGCACGGGCTGGAGCTTTTTTGCAGAGACAGGGTTAGGTGAGCAAAGTGGCCTCTATGGATCATATGGGTATGTACAGGAAGAAGGAATATAAAAGAAAAAGCAAATTAAAGGAAAGAGGACAAACAGGATACGGGGAGAGGCAGAGGAGAAGGGATCTGACTAAGGGAGGAAAAAAATAATATCAGAGCAAAGAAACTCAGGGCAGGGAAGGAAAACTATGTACTGGAGGAGCTGAGTAGGGCAGCAGAGCAGGAGGAAATAAGCATCCAAATGAAGAGAGATAAAAGCAGAATGGTCCCAAAGGAAATGAACTGGGCACTCTGAAATAGCGTCAGACATAAATAAATCTGACAAGAATATTTGGACCCTTAGAAAAATGGGAGGAAAAATACAATATGATATACAATAGCAGGAAAAAAGGGAGGTGATGGCAGGGGAAAAGAGGGAAAGGCAACAAAAGGAGAGAAAAAGAAGGAGTGAGCCAGATAGCCTGAGCAGTCTGGACATATTTACATGCACACTTTGAGGTGTTTGCTCTAATGAGCAGTTAGGGCAGCAAAGAAAGCACAGAGTAATGCAATCACATCATTTATATAGGCATGTGGGAATTTTGCAAGCCAGAAGATACATGCACACAATAATTGTGGGTGAAAGTTGGAAGGCCAATAATTACAGCAGTAAATCATAATCCTTTTAATATATTATCGGTTCGATACCCGAGCAATAAATGTATACACATATGGTTTTTTTTCTTAAGAAGTGGCAGGAAACTTGACTGCTAAAAGAAAAAGGAAAGGGAGAATCTCAGTTCTCTCTCTGTTGAGTGAGAGACAGCAAAGAAATCCACTCTCCCCCCCCCCCCCCCCCCCCCACTCCTTTGTGATGGCCATCATTACTGGAGTTGGCTGGGAGTTTCACAGAGCAGTTATTTTCTAATGGGAATGCACTTAGTACAGAACTGAAATTTTCCACAGGAAGATTTTGATTTTGCTACAGAGAAAAATCCTATGAGAAAAATTTGAACTAAGTGTTTCATTTTGGGTGACTTCAGCTGAAGCCAGATTTTTAAAAAATCTATATGAAACTTTTTATTGCATTCCTACTAGTGGAACCCGGACATTTTCAGTGGGGAACAAAACATCTTTAAAATTTTGCAAACCAGTTTACTCTAAATTTTATTACAGTCATTGTATCTGTAGCTCTGTAGTGGGAAACACCTGTGTGTGTGGGTGTGTGTGCACATGTGTATATGCATTTCCCCATATGCAAACAAATAAGTGAATAAAATAGGGGGAAATAAAGGGAATAAACAAACATTCAGAGTTTGTCCTAATTTTGAGCTGACTGCAAATGAAAGCCATTGTGCAAGCACTCTACCAGGCCATCTGTGTATTTTATTTCTGAAAGGATTTGGTGGTCCTCTGACAGGGAGGGAAAAGGGGAGGTTGCTTAGCAGTAATTTAGAGTATCTCTTTAATAAGAAATACCAATCTCTGTTCTGAAATAGTGAAGGGTGGGAAATCTACTATAACCTTTAGTAAGCAGCTCCAGTGATTATATGTCTTCTTGTTTTAAAATATGCCACTTTCTTCTCATCTGAAGTTGCCCAGTTTTATCTTCCGGCAGTTGGACATTATCACATCCATTGTCTGCCAAAGCAAAGAGCATGCTGTGATCAAATTTCTGTTCCCCATGCACATATTTAAAGATTGTGATCAAGTCACCTCTTAATCTTCTCTTTGTTAGATAAGCAGACAGAACTCCTCTGGTCTCTCACAGTAAGACATCTTTTCCAGACCTTTCATCATTCTCGTGGCTTCCCTCTCTGAATGCTCTCCAATTCATCCAGCATCCTTCTTCAGTTGTGGAGCTCAGCCCAAAGAACAACATCCCACAATGGTGCCAAAGGCAGACGTAGCCTCCCACTTCCAAGTTAGCAGTCTCAGGACCAGGTCTTCGGACGACAACCTCCCCCAGCAGCTCCTGCTCAATGCACGCATCTCCCACCCTGGTCCCACCTTCTTTGTGGATTCAATGGCTACATCCAACACTGTGTTTGGTGCAGTAGGGAAGTTTAGAGGTGTGTTGCAGTGTCTTTCATCCTATTTCCATCTCATTGACAAACATTTTGTGTGTTGACCTATCATGTTTCTCATATTGCTTTTCATGCATATACCTGTCTGTGTTTTTATATAGAATCATAGAATGGTTTGGGTTAGAAGGGACCTTAAAGATCATTTAATTCTGACCGCCCTGCCACGAGCGGGACATTTCCCACTAGACCAGGTTTCTTCAAGCACCATTCAATCTGGCCTTGAACACTTCCAAGGAAGGGGCATCCACCTTCCTGGACAACCTGTGCCAGTGTCTCACCACCCTCACACTAAAGAATTTCTTCCTAATGCCTAACCTAAATCTAGTCTCTTTCAGCTTGAAACCCTCCCCCTTGTCCTATCACTAATGCTGCTCCCCAATGTGCACCACATGCATGCCAGCCACTCCTGCAGGCATTAGGCTCTGAACAAGAAGCTGATGATCCGTCTGGGGGACCCAACTAAATCTAATTGACATCAAACACTGCATCACACATACAGATTCCAGTGTGAGCTGCTCCACTCCTATTTGTCCAAATTATTTGTTAATGTAGGCATGGTTAGTGATTCATGGAATCTTACTGAAATCCTGATTAAAAGGAAACAAGCAAACAAACCACTTTTGGTTTAATTCCAATTCTCAAGAAATCCAGGAGCTTCTTTTTTCACCTCTGTATTTATCACTTTGCTGATTTTTTCTCCTGTGTGACTTTTTAGGAACAATTTTATGGAATCTCCAAGACAAAGCTCTTGAACAGCAGAAGATCAGCTATCACTTCTTAAGAACACTGTTCAAAACACCAAGTAAATTATAAATTTCCACCAGCAATTGCATTTTCAGACCAACCATTGTGCCAGCATTTAATCCACTTTTGGTATGACATGCCAATTTCATATCTATATAGTTAACATCTATAATTAAGGAAACATTTGTATTCTTAGTCTAATATTCATCATGTGCCAAGCTAAATACCATAGAGAGTACAAAGTGCCTTACATCAAATACTATTGTCTGTGTTGACCATAATGATCATCTTGTTTTCAAAAGATATCAAGTTAGTTGTATAAGCACTTAATAACAGGTTTTTACTATGATAATCTCTTTCACAGAATTGTTAGCAGAGTCCGACATCAACTTTAATTTCTCTAAGACCAAAGAAAGTTAAATGGAAATGCACGATTAGTGCTCTCATCCCATACATATCCTGTAAATAAAACTGTATCTTTCCAGTCCTATCAAACTTTTCTAGTGTTCAATGTCTCATGGAAACCCATTATTTATTGTCAAAGGCGTTTCTTGACTTGTTCTTTTCAAACCTGTGAAAAGAAGTTTTTCAAGCCTTTCATTTAACATACTTAGATTAGTAGCTGCTGTTTAAACATTTTCTTGAATTGTTGCTGTAATTGAAAATACATCATCACTATAGCAGGTTTATATCTTTTCAACTGCTTTTTTTCCAGCCAATACAGAAAGCTATTCTTGTCCTTTCTTTGTTAGCATAAGTAATTTGACCATTTCTATCCATTGAGAGAAACATCATTGATAGGTTTCCTTCCCTAACAACGCTCAAAAACTTGTTCTTGTTCTTAACTTATATGATCTTTAACTCTGTTGAGCAAATACCTCTACTTACATTTATCTTGCCCCCCTCACAAATTTATCACCATTCCTATCTTCTACTTGAGTTTAATTCTTGTTGCCTCACTGTTTCTTCCAATTGTTACATGTGGGTTTTGGTATAACAGAACAGCTTTCACTTAAGCTATGTTGTTTTGCTTTATAACATGTATGGGTTTTTAGTAAAATGTTTTTTAACAGTTTGCAATTATCATTCACATGTTTCTATTTAAATTCTACCAGTAGATTTGGCTTATAATTGTTTTCAGCTTTACAAAACTGGCCTGTTTAAAGAGCCAAGAATGTACATTACTGGTTTGCATTTTACTCCTTTTGCACACAAATGTAATCAAGACACGATCTTTTGCACATAACAAGACATTTGCTTCAGCTCTCTGATAAATTTCCCTCTATCGGTCATAATTAGATCAGTTTTTTGCTGAACTTCATTGCATTTGAAATGCTAACAGATGAAATAAAAGCTCTGTTCAGTGGTTAGGAAAGGTTGGATTCAAAGCTCTGCTACACATTTGGCAGAGAGGAAACTTGGGCCCTTGTGGACCTGGGTGAGGGTCCTAACCCCTAAATAATTATGCTTTGAACTCATCTTCCTTAATAAACCTAGCCTTTGCTTTCCAGTTTCATTCTGCCTTGAAAATAGAGTTTAAAATTATCCCAGATTGGGGCTGCTCCTGTTTAACATCTTTATTGATGACTTGCATGAGGGGATAGAGTGCACCCTCAGTAAGTTTGCAGATGACACTAAGTTGGGTGGGAGTGTTGATCTTCTTGAGAGTAGGGAGGCTCTGCAGAGGGATCTGGACAGGCTTGATCAATGGGCCAAGGCCAGTGGCATGAGGTTCAATAAGGCCAAATGTTGGGTTCTGCCCTTTGGCCACAACAACCCCCAGCAGTGCTGCAGGCTTGGGGAGGAGTGGCTGGAGAGCTGCCCAACAGAGAGGGACCTGGGGGTGTTGACTGACAGCTGGCTGAACATGAACCAGCAGTGTGACCAGCTGGCCAAGAAGGCCAACACCATCTTGATCTGCATCAGGAATAGTGTGACTAGTAGGACCATGGAGGTGATCTTGCCCATACATTCAGCTTTGGTGAGGCTGCACCTTGAGCCCTGTGTGCAGTTTTGGGCAACGCAGTATAGGAAGGATATTGAGGTGCTGGAGAGGGTGCAGAGAAGGGCAACCAGGCTGATTAGGGATCTGGAGAACCTGTCTTATGAGGAGCGGCTGATAGAGCTTGGGCTGTTCAGCCTGGGGAAGAGGAGGCTGAGGGGAGACCTCACCACCCTCTACAACTACCTGAAAGGAGGTTGTAGTGAGGTGGGTGTTGGCCTCTTCTCTCTAGTGACTAGCAATAGAACAAGACAAAATTGTGTCAAGCTGCAACAGGGGAGTT
>NW_009952640.1:208659-227573 GCF_000747805.2 Chaetura pelagica | reverse complement strand
TACCTGTAAAAGGAAGCTGGTGAGGCTTGGAACAGGCTGTCCAGAGAAGTGGTGGAGGCACCGTCCCTGGAGGTATTAAAAAAAATGGGGAGACGTGGTGTTCCAGGAGATGGTTTAGTGGTTGGGGGTGTAGGGCAGATGGTTGGACTTTGTGATCTTGAAGGTCTTTTCCAACCTTGACAATGATTCTGTGATTCTATGATTCATATTCTAGTTAATTTTTGTGGTCAAAGTTGAATATACACTTTCTTATTATTCATGCCTAGAATAAGAAGAACATTCAGACTACCTAAATGATATGTTTCTGTTAATTCACAAAGAAAAAAAATAATCCATTTATCATATTTGTCAAATTATTACCAACCACTTAATATTCTACTTGTGCAAATTTTCTCTCCCAACTTTGGTACTGTTGCATGAAACATTCATCCAGTCACCAGACACTGGTGAATTAGGAATTACTGCAGGTGTCAGCCTCAAATCTTTAGACAGCTTTATTCTTTGCTTGTTTAGGAGTCTGATTTTCAACTCAATAAAAGCATAATTTTCCCTTTTCTAAGCTTCTTCATTTTAATATTCTTCTGGCTATTCAAGCCAGCCCCTCCAGTAACAAACTGCTTCCCTTTCTGATGAGTAAAATATACCCAAACTTTACATCTCTTCTTACAGAAGGTAGAAAAACATGCTCAAAACCATCCTTCTATTTCAAAGATTGTCAGCTCACAGCACTCACCTATGTGCCACTTCCCGGCCACTCTCTTCAGGTTGTCTCCCTCTGCTTTAGGGATCAAAATTAATGTTCTAGGAGGTCACCTAACAAATTGAGGGCTGTCATCGCATTCAATTTCCTTTTGAATCCAGGGAAATTATGCTTAACAAGACCAGTAGTTCAAGACCTCCTCAGTTTCTCTGAGTCCTTTAAGGTGTCTACTTGCCTCTGCTAAACCTCCAGCACACCATTCATACAGAGGCCCTCTTTCATACACAGTCCTCCCGCTTCACCTGGGCTACATTAATTCTTGACAGTGGGTCTCACAGATTTTATTACATATGCCTACTAAATGGCCACAGATCTTACTTTCAGATGGATAACTTGCACTCATCAGCTGTATTTTTGTCATTTCTGGCTTAGTCCTGCAGCACATCCTTCACATGGGGCCACATTGCAATTTAATTGGAAGCAGGTTCTGGTGCAGAAAGCAATCACACACCTGGTATGTGTATCTCTGCTCTGGGACTCAGGTCAGCTACTTTTGAGTGGCCTGTCTGATTTGAGTATGATGGTTTGGGCCTAGAAAGCCCAGAACCTCCAGGGAAGATACTTCCTAAGACAAATGCTCAGTAATGAATCTCTCATAGATGCAGGCCTTAGAAGTACTGATGACTGGATAATGTTCCCTTCAATATAACAGAGAAGGTATAGCCAGCAAGATACTCCCAAAAAGCTTCCTCGGCTTCATAAATCCTTTCCTGCAGTCTGACACCATCTGTATTTATTGACTTTTAGGACATGCTACAAGATCCATGTGTTAGAGCAGCTCTTTGAGGAGCTATAAGAGGTTGATGGTTGACAAACGGGGGTCCAGTGTTTATTTACTTCAGTTTGGTAGAAGCAGTGAGTCAATTATATTGCATTTTGGTTTTGCAGTTTTAAGTTGGCAGAGTGCTTAGAGCCTATGTAGGAACATTTTTTATTTATTTTAAATATCTGGGGGAAAAAAAAATAATAAAATGATGCAGTTGGTGTAAGATTTATGATGTCCTGAATTGTCCATGATTTTAAGTGGTTGCATTTGTACATGACGTGTTAGTCAAGCATGCAGTCCCTTACCAGTCTTGTCTGGCTTTCAAAACAAAAAGTCTTTTGTTGTGGTGAATCACAGAGAAAGCTTTGCAGGTCCTATTTTTGTGATGACACTTACAACCAAGAATCCCCACAAAGTTCCATCACTCTTCCTGGAGAGGAAGGGTTAAGATTCATGTAGCAGATATGTTGCTGTCAGTCCTGAAAGTCCAATATGAAAAAAAAAAATCACTGTATAACTTGACATATTTTGCCATCATTTTGCCCATAAGGTATCCAATGCATCTGCATCATTCAGCAACAGGCAGAACCATAAAGTCTCTCAACACCATTCACCCAGTTATGTGACCCATTAATTTTTCAATCAGATTAGTTAACAGCAAGCTGATTGCCTCCCAAGCCAAGCTCAGAACTGACAACTCTCTTTGTCATGGTAATGTTGGCAGGAAACTTATGAAAAATACTCTTATTTCACAAAATAAACTGAATAGATACTAGAACACTTAATTTCTGGATGTTGTACTGTCCATAAATTTTAACATCTTCAAAGCACATATTCACTTCAGCCAACTCCTTGCTTAAGCATTCAATAAAATATACCCTGAAGTCACTGGGAGCCTTTCTGCTGGTTTCAGTGGACATTGGAGTAGCCTCTAAAAAGCTTTCAGGGCTCAACAAATGAGTTTTAGAGGCTTTTCTGACTGTTAGGACAAGCTTTCCTTAAAATAAATTTTGATGTCAGGAAGGCTCCCTAACACATTAGCAACAGGGCCATGAAACTTTTGGCTGATCACAATCCTTCTATGCTGAACAGGAACCTTCTAATACACTGGAAAGCCATGGTTAGGTCTATGAAATTCTTATGTAAAGCAATATAAGGTCAACATGGAAATTAATAGATTAGAAAAGAAATGTGTTGGGTAAGTTACTAACCAGAGTAATCCAGGCCTCCTTACCCATGTGCCACCATATGCTCTACGTTCTTCCTTAAGCTTATCCTAATGTGTTTTCCTTAAGGCTCTTTTCCACTTCCTCAGTTCGTGAAATAAAATAACATTAGCTCGTCTCAGTGTTAACAGATGTTTTGAGGAATTATTTTAAAGTCACTCATATCCTGTATCTCTCCATATCTTCTAGCTCTATTGCAGCAAATTTTAGGAGGTTTTGTCTAGGGAAAAAAAAAATAATAAAAAAATAAAATTATTACAGAGATTTATACCACACCCTCACTATTACTAAATAATCCCAGCCTCAAGTTAAATCACTGCAGTCAAAGTATTTTTATACATTTTAGAAGTCTTCTCACATCCACACTTCTTCCTTGAGCTGGCAGAGGTCCAGTTTGGGACATGGCTGTGCACTAAAATGTGCAGTTCTGATCTGAAAAATCAGAGGGGGGTGAAACCTCAGGGCAGAGAAGCCATTGCATTTGCCAGTCCCTGCCTTACAGACATAATAACAAATATGAAGTTTCAGGAGCAGATCAAGAGAGGCCTTAGATAATGCTGATTATTTATTATTATTCTTATTATTCACTGCTTTTCAGTGGTATCCCTGCCCAAATACAGCCTTCATAGAAGAGAAATTTCAACCAGTCATGGGGAAAAGAGAAGAAACAACACATAATTGCAAAGTTTTAAAAGTGCACTTGGAGTAAATTTTGGCTGTCTATCTGAAGCCACAAAGAAAACAACTACACTAAGGATCTTACTCGGTAGGTACAGACCCACAGTTCAATGAAGATGATGAAAAAAATCACATGTACTGTAACAGGTCACTGTTAAGACCCTGCCATTTCAGAAAGTGCTGGAAGTTACTTTCTGGCAACATTTTGAAGCTTTTAATGACTATTTTTTTAATCCCAGTAATATAAATATAACCCGTGTCTCTGCCTGGAAGTGTTCAAGGCCAGGTTGGATGGGGCTCTGAGCAGCCTGGTCTAGTGGAAGGGGTCCCCGCTCACTGCAGGGAGTTTGGACTAGATGATCTTTAAAGTTTCTTCCAACACAAACTATTATGTGATTCAGTGGTATGAAACTCCCAGATTCTCCTTTGTGAGCTCATCTATGGGGACTATAAAGTGGCCCAAGCAGCCAGCGTGTGACACACATGCTTCAGCAGGCTAGCCCCAGGGCAAGGACTTGGCTGTGATACAGCACCACTGCCACCAGGCTGATACCATCAAGTTTCTTTGGGGTGGAAACCAGGGTCAAAAGGAGTAGGCACTAGTATGAACACTGCTGCACCCTGAGGCTTGGGCTACAGGTCCAGGCACTGGGGATGATGCACAGGTCCCTTTGTTTTGATGTAGCTTTTCTGCTTGATGGCCTTGAGATAACAGAGCTGGAGTTTTGTCTCAAAGACTCACAGTTTTCAGTGCAAAGGTCTCAAAATCAATCTTTTTGGTGATCAGGGAGGGACAAAATTACCCCATGTCTTGCTTATAAAGTTGTCTGTGCTGTCTTAAATTTACAAAGGCATACGTGATCCCACAATCACAGAAATGCTTAATGAAAAATGAGTTAACTTAACTATTCTTATTGTTTGTTCTTCATTTGGGAGTAATTCCATACAGTGGCTGGCACTCTCACATCTCATTATTTCCAAAGAAAGCCTGCACTGAAATAGGCCTGGGTACAGATCATACTTTCCTCTGTTTTGGACTCCACACAAATCCTATAACATGAACAGCAGGACTAAAGCAGATTCATGTCAGGGCAGAATCTGGCCCACTGATGTCAACCATTTGAATACACATACAATATGCTGTAAACCCAAGTATTTATGAAGACTGGGTTGTGAATGTGAAGAGACAGGGCTGAATCATATTCTCATCATGAATGAGTGATGACACCCTTTTACCCAAACAAAAGAACTGATGTCTACTGGAAGGATAGCCTGGGGCACTATTGCTTTAGGAGAACAAAGGCACTTGGTTTGTTGTAGCAAATGCGGTAAGAGTGCAGACAGATTAAGCAGAAAACACAGTTTAGCTAAAGAAGGACATGCAGATCTAGCGTGTGGATGGGACCAGGGGTCTGGCATTTACAGATTACACATTGGTTACTGAAATAGAAACCAGTGACAAAAGTTTGATAACAATAGCAGAGGGCTGGGGGGGAAAGGAACATGAAATGCGCCGTTCTCACATGCGGTCACTGATGCAGAAACATGGTTCATGCTTGACTTAAAGGCCCACGAGATAAGCTGGCAATCAATATCTGGTCTGATGGCTGAGCGGAGAAGAGGGAGGCTTTAGCACTGCAAGACTTTACATTTCATTTTAATGATTATGTCCTCAGCAACACTTCAGCTGAAGAAAGATACAGCAGGAAAGAACAGCTGTTAGGGCAGCCTTCAGGTCAGAAGGAAAATACTCACAGAAAAAAAAAGAAAAAAATTATCATCATTTACATGTCTGTGAGCAGGAAGTGGGCAGAGTATCTCCTGAGAAATATTTTCCCTCAGATGAAACACAGTGACATATGCCCCACAGGCTGCATTGTTGCTCCCCCTGGTCTCTCCACTTCCAGTCAATCCACTTAGGTTCCAGCAGCCCCTGTGGAACCATCAGCAGCCAGCAGGAACAGACTGGGCAGCTCTTCTGGGCAAGGGCTTCATCCTTCAGGCCATGCAGGCTGTCTTGTTTCCCTGGGTGCTGAGAAGAATTTGCAATACCACGTCACTCTGGGGAAGTTTCAGCGCCCACCTCCACACCAACGTGTGAATGCTGCCAGCTCCAGGGCATAAGTCCTGACCCCAGACCCTCTCTCCACCTTGCCAAGGAGAATTTTCAGATGATATAAGCAAGAGTTGAACATATTTGAGCCAACACAGATCAGTTCTTTTGATGGAAATTTGCATCAGTCTGGCAGGCTGTTGGGCTTGCAAGCTGTCCCCAGCCATTTTGTACTTGTCTGTGTGACTACACACTTGTTCCTCATGAGCATTTGTTTGTGGGATAAGGGCCTACAAACACACCCTCCAGGCATGCAGCGTTCATATGATTTATATGTGTGTTTTATACCACGTATGGGATACATATATGTAATATAGCCCTGGCCCTACCCTCCCTAGATGACAACATCACAGTGCAAACATCACGGCATCACTGATGCCAAAACACAAACATCATAAAACAATCATCACACTACTGGGGCCATAAACATCACAACATCAACCCAGGTCCTAACAGGCTTAATTCATTCATTTAGGCAACACTCCAAGAAAAATGACAGGAGGAAAAAAAAAAAAAAAAAAAGAAAGAGAGAGAGAAAAGGCAAGGGTGGGTGGGTGGCACATGCAGGTGGGAGTGTGAGCACCTAAACAACCCCTCTCCCCCTGGGTCCCCACAAGGTATCTGCTCTTTATTAATACTGCCTCTTCTCATCCCAGATTCATGCATCTCAAATCAGGATAAACTCCTGTAACCACATTAGTCAATCCAGACAGATTCGTCCATTACTTAATGCATTACTCAGATTTCAGTAACAGAAGGTATGTGATCTAGAGTCAAGTTCTGTTATGCTTGGATGAAAATAAAAACACTAAAAAAAGCTCTTGGTAACTGCACCTGTGAGACAAGATTCACTGATTTTGGGAATGATGGCTAAGTGTTTTCTAGCAAGTAATTAAAAAAATATGTGTCTCCATTTACATTAAAAATTTTGTTCTGATGATCATGTCAAAGGTCTAATTGACTAGCAACAAGCTATCTCTGTCAACAGAAAGCAAAGTGACATTTTCCTCATTACTGTTTCAGCAACTAGGTTTGGTCCTACACAGTTATTCCTACAGTACTGGGACAGCACAGAGAACCTGTGGCTATTTGTTAGGAAACTGAAACAGCCAGAGGGAAAGAAACACATTACTGAAGTGAAAGCAAAGAAATTAAGCCCACTATGTTATGGTTAAATTCGTTAGAAAGAAGGAAAAAAAAGGAGGTAAGACAACCAAGAGGAGCAGAGAGAGAGAGGGAGAAAGAGAGGGGAAGAGGGAGAGGGAGAAGGAGAGGGAGAGGAGAGGAAATCTCTAGCTGACTGAGTGTTTTGATTTAATCTCAAACTTATCTGTAAGAGTTTGTGTGGGCAGGAGCATAATTTGTTTGGGTTTTTTGCCAAGAAACATCTCCCAATGGTTGCAAGTGATTTGGAAACAAGGAAAATGCATTTCAAAGGTAACAAACCTCCACTGCTCCTCACCCACTCTTGATTTTGCATCAGTTGGGGTATTAGTGGATCCCTTGAGTCATTGTCTGTGGTTCTTGGTGGCGTGCTTGCTGTCTGCTCCCTGTGGCTGATTTGGCTGGAAATATCACTGCTGGTGGATAAAGAACTGTTTCCTGCTTTGCTGTTGAAGCTGAGGAAGCTTCCTTGACCTCTCATGCCAGATTATCAAGGCTGGAGCTGGAATCACGATGACAAATGCTTTTTTTACAGTGCTGCCTTCAAGGTTCCTGACCCTGGTTTCCCACTCTCTCCTCTTCGTCTTCAGCCCATCAGGGTGGCAGCCCCAAGGTGCTCTGTGTGGGTGGATGGAATGAGATGCCTTTGTAGACTGGGGTAAGGACTTCAGAGAGCTCATGAATGGCAAGTTTCCCAGGTCCTAAGCACTTTGGTCCACCAGTGCCATGCTGCTCTCCTCTGGGATTCTGCTGAAAAAGAATCTGTTAAAAGTTAAACCAGAGCTAAAGGTCCTCTGAGTCCTACCATTACTAACATGCCTGGAGACCCCTCCATGCCACTCCTCTGTGCCAGCTTGTTATCTCATCTGCTAACCCTGCCTGATCTAGTCTGCTCTTGTCCTCTTGTGGGGACCAAATGTTTCTCTTGCCTCAGGTTCAAGACAACCCTTGAGGTTGGTCCACATTATTATTAGTATGGAGCAGACCAGAGAGCACACGAGTTGAATCGGAAAACATGATCAGCACTGATAGCGAGAAGTATTGTTAAGCTTAACCCAAATAACACCCACACTGTGACCCCCCAAGCACAGTAAAAGCTCAGAGATCTGCTCCATTACTGAGCATGACTATCATCCTCACTGCCTCACATCTGGAGGCATCAGGAAGATGAACTCAGCACAACCAACCACTGCGGTCCTGGCTGCTGACCTCTTCCTAGTACTGCTCATGACCTGGACGTTTCACCAAATCCTACAAGCAGCCCACTGAGGTTTGCTGTAGAGGTGACACATGCCACTCAGACTCAGTGAAGGGGACCCTTCAAGGCTGACTGTCAATGTCAATGTGAATGTACCGGGAGAGTGTCTGGGAGGAAATCCAGGAGGTGAGTTTGTGGGACTTTGTATTGGCAGTCTTGTCGATGTGTGTGTTGAAATCTCCCAGGATGACAAGTCAGGGTATTTCATCACCATTGTCAACAAGGTATCAGTGAACTCCTTTATGAACCCTTTGGTCTGTAGAGGTCTGTAAATGAGCATAAAACTCTATGTTAGCTTTGGCTCAGGTTTCTATTGTCAGATGAATGAATACAAACCTTACTCTCAGCCTCCATTAGAGCTGCCAAATCCCACCCAGAGGAACTATCTGGGGCAGCAAACTGTTTTATCAAACCTCTGTACCCCTGCACTCAGCTGAACTATTTGCCAAGTGCTGCAGATGATGTCCTTGCTTTACAGAAAAGACCATAGACATCCAGAGAGGTTCACAAAACGTACAGATGTTTTCTGACCCTGTTTACCAGGTGACAGGCAGACTCCCACCCTGGGGAACAGTAGATTCACTCAACAACAAGGGCTATCAAACTCTCCCATGACTGTAATCAAATTGCATGGGTTAGGGCTTCAGCAGCTCACATGCAGGAACCTGGAAGCATTGGATTTTTCCCCCAGCTTGCATCTGGCTGCATGTTTGCTGGCTGGCTGGTGTCTACCTTGTTCTGAAGTTTGGCCACAGCTGAAGACTCAGTGATCAAGTGGGTAGCAAGGGTGCTGAGACGGCACAGGAATTTTTCTCTCTTTTTTTTCATTTTCAGTGACATCTGCCTTTTTCACATCTCCTGAGATAGCAGAAGTCACTCCAAACGTAACTATTAAAACTCCATTGTCAGCTAGCAGAAACCACTGACAGAAATTGTCTCAGAAGGTCTCAGACCATTTGGGGGCAGTTTTCTGAGACTCATATTCCCCTCTTTCCTAGATCCTACCCAGGTGAGTATGTCAGCCCATAGATAATGAAGCCAACAGTAAGAACGTGAGTGCCAGCAGTATCCACAGCTCCACAGGTAATCAACCAGGGTCATCCTTGGCTAAATGAACAGACAGTGACCATGCTGCTAAGCAAAGGTAAACACTCTTTTTGCATGCTTAGAATGCATGGGTTATATGTAAAAATAGTCACCAGTCAGCTGCAGTGTGTTGCTCACATGTGTGGGCAATGAGGACAACTTTATTTCCAAGTTCTCTTTCTCCTATTAGTACCCCGCCTTTGATTTTATGTGGGTTATACAAGGATGAAGGTTATCTGAGGACATATTTTCAGCAACAGATATTTTTAAGAGACTGGAGGTTATCTGAGGTTTAGCTTGAAAATAACAGTACTTTGGAGAGTTTGCAGCCCCGCCTAGTATCATTTAGTTGAAGATATGCCCACATGCACAACTAGTCAATTCACTCTGGTAATTTAACAGCACTGTTGAATTCCTCACTGATGCAATGGTTTCACTTGCTAACTTTTATAAATAACACTTTCTAAAAATCCCTGTTTACCCAGGACATCCTGACTAACAGTGTTTTGGCACAGGTTACACGTTCCTTCATCATTTTGCAGCAAGACCTCAGCAAAGCAATCCACACAGACATGAAGCTGTCAGCCCTTACAAAACTCCAGCTCAAAAACACTGGGTAAAATATTCCTCAATAGAAGTCATAATCAAACCATATTAAACTCCTTCTCCACCTTCAGCTCTGCCCTTCTGAAACATTCAAGTTCACAGCCTCAGGTTTTGTCTTTGAGGTACCCAGTGGTCATAGACAGTGACATTTAAAAGTTCACCTAAAGCTGTAGGGAGAAAAGTGGTTGGCAAGTGTGCTCCTAGCATATTAAAACTACAATAGAGTAAAAGCCAGTCTGGGCACAGAGGCTTCCTACAGGCAGATCTCATTACCAGCAGCTCCATAAGTGAGTACACACTTGTTTGGCTCCTTTTTGCTAATAAAAAGCCAAAGCAATGTTGATGAAAGAAAACAGACACTGCAAAAAACTGTGACCCCATCTGAGACACTGTCACTATGCCTGCTATTCTCCTCATCCCTGAAGAGAGGAGGAGGGAGCAGCACAGGACAGAAGTAGTCAACTTGTCCAATGCCAGTGGGATGGGGCTGGGACACCCTGGTAATGAGAGCAAGCTGTGCTCCTGGCAGGCTTTACATAAGTGTGTGCTGGGATGTCCCAGGCCATGAGGTGAGGCAGAAGGAGCTTCTCTGCAAGGCTTCAGGCAGCCTTCAAAACCATAAAAACAGCCACAAACCAGGACCCTGTGTCCCATTACCTCCACATAAGCAAACATCAGCAACCTGCCCTTTCTACCAAAACTCATGTTCGCTTTAGTTTGAATTGCGCTGCTGAAGAGAGGACACAAGTGTGGCTAGAAATAGCACATTTAGAGGTCAAGAATTCAATCTGTTCTAGAGAGGCCTGCTGCTGGTGCTCTTGGCAGGGCTCGTGCAGGGCTGCTGTCAGCCAGGCCCCAGGAAACACTCTCGCTCACCCAACAAGAGCCGTGCAAGTAGCCAACATTCAGGCTTGGCTGCCAGACCAGAAGAAAAAAGGCTTTCAAAGCTTCAGCTCAGATCAACCTAAATCATCTTCCTGAGGCACAAAAGGATGAGGGGGTCTGGTGGTGGAACTAAAGGGTGTTCTTCACTTCTGCTTCACATTTTGCTGTTTCGTTTTCAGTCACTGGGATGAAAAGTAGAGGGAATAAAAGGCTAGGCAGGTGCTATCCCTTCCTTAACCCATAGCCCAGTGATCAAGGAGTCCATGATATGTGTAATCCAAATTAAATTATTTTTCCCCTTCTTCTGAAGAATTTGAATCCTCATTTCCCCCATCCATTTCACAAGAGTGTCTCAGAAACTTTACTCAGGGCATTCTGGGCACAGCCCACCAGTTAAAGCCAGCTGGTTCCCAGGAGAGCCCAATATAATCTCTCTCTAGGGTATGTAACTGTGAATAGGTTCATTGAGGCTGGAAATGTGGGTTCAGAACTATTCAGACAGAACTGCAAACCATACCTGGCTGCCTCACAATTTCAGCACACGCTCTATTGACTTCTAGATTGCATGAGAGTGTTAGAACATCACCAGAAGTTTCCAGAGTGCTCCCTTGCACACACAGCTCTTCAAGCCCATGGGTTCGTGGTGCACTTAAGAATGACTGCAATCACATAACAAAGCATCTAGTTTCACCTTGCTATTTTTAAAAACTTCACCTACAACTGGAGGAAGAGAATCCACACAAAATCCCCAGGCTTTGGTCCAGTGCTCCATATGCCTGAAATCTCATGACTGTGTTTGGTATAAGGCTGGTTGAAGCCTAGAAACACTACGAGAAGTTAAACTTCACTGTAGCCCAACTCCACAGGGTGCTGAGCAGCAACATCTAACCAGGAATAGCATTTTGGGGTCTTTGTGTATGATGCTGGGGTTGAACTAACCCTTGCATTACTCTCCACAGGAGACAGATAAAAGCACTTGGAAGAAAAAAAGCATAAGAAGCAGTTTTTCTACAAGCAAAAGGGAAAAAAGCAACAAGACAGTAAAGCATCTAATGGGGGCCACCGAAGGAAAGGGCAACATCTGCATTTTTCTTTAGCCCACAAGAAGATGGGCTCAAAAGGAGACTTGGAGATGTGCTGTGAGATAAACGTTCAGCGTGAAGAGAGACAGCCAGACTTTCCTTCAGAAAGGATGCCATGGAGCCGAGTTCAGCCTTCAACAGAGACACAAAACTGGCTTGCTTAAGTTACAAAAACGGATCAGGCTCCAGGGGATTCCCTGTCCCTCTGAGCAGTTTGTGCCCATCTGTGTTGTTACTGTTAGCAATCATTATCTCTTCCAAAAGAAAATGAGCAGTGTTCACAAAGAAAAGGCAGAAAAACTGTAGGCTTTGCCATGCCAAAGAGGGCCCACAGCAAGCTGATGGTTATTTTTCAAGAAGGACAGATTTTTACTATAAGGTGGTAAGATGTGCATGTACGTCACTTATAAACATTGGCATCCTCTTGGCAAATTACCTTTGTTCCCCTGGCAATTTTGTGCAGGAGAAAATTATGTATCACTAACCCAGTATGTTTTCTTAGAGTGTAATGCTTACATTAGCATAACAGTGTCTTACAGCATCACTACAGCTAAGCTTGTGTCAGCATTTCCATTACAACTAACCCTCTTCAGGACTGTTTGGATGAGGCAGGATGTGTAAAGGACTGTTTAGTGGCTGAGTTTCAGTCTTGATTTTGAAAGCATTTGTTTTTGTTAAATCAGAAGATGGCCAGGCTTCTTGGCCTCACATTTGATCAATCATGACTTAAATCCTATTCTGGGCAGTGGTGGTTTTTGTGGATGTGATTATAGCTATCTTTTCATAACCAGGAAAACAATCTTGCCAAATAACATGATTTTAGCATGAGTTTTGCAGTATGCATGGCTATTCCTAAACACTCAACTCCTGGCTTTTGTGAACTTCTGATAAACTCCTATTTAACTTTTATTTGTTTGTTGCTGTGTTAAAAAAAAAAAAAGGGCAATTTCTGAGGGAAGCCAGGACACATGAACTTTAAAGATTCTCATACCCCAAGTTAAACATAAGACCTGCCAAAAATACCTATTTTAACTAATATTTTCAGCCTATAACATTTCATGGTTATAGACTGAATTAAGATTTTATGCATATTTTAAGATATAGATATATAAATTATATATATATATATCCAGGGTTATATATAAATAAATATATACCTTTCAAAGGTTATAGGCCCATGGCAAGATTTGTGACATTCAACAAAATAAACTGGCAATGTTAACAGTGTATTTAACAAGCAGAAAACTCAGAAAACCTTCCAGTCCAAGCCACATAACAACTGTAATTTAATCAGGGATTCTGGCTTGCAATATGATTACAAGTTACAGAAAGGACAGAAGTTACATCCATGGCAGGCCAGGGTTTTTGCTGGGTTTGAGTACACATATTTAACGAAGAGGCAGTCCAGTTTTAGGAGCGTTTATGGATAGAAGGCTCAGACAACTTAAAGTCATGGGAGGATAAGAAGGTGGTTGTGATTGTGTAGAGGAGTTGCAGGTAGGTATCAGACAAGAAATTAAACAGTTCTGATTCAATCTACCACAACAAGAGAGCTTTTGGAATATGAAGTTTTAACATATTTTTCAATTTAAGGATCTGAAGGCAAAAAGAATGGGGACAGTAGTAAAATTCACATAGAATCACTATAGATGGCATCTTATGAGCCTAAATATTTCTCTAATGCAGGGTATTGTGTTAGTGAGGGTTAGATACACATACGGATAAAGAGCTGCTGTGCTCTAAGAAAGGCTTCATCTGACAGCAGAGATTAATTAATGCATCTTTAATAATATTTTAAATTACAACCTCAAATACCCTTTAAAAGAGAGAAGAGACATATTGGGTCATTTCTCCCCTCCTTGTGGATGTTCCTTTGGGGTGGGGGAATAAATGAACTGTTTTTCCTTTATAAAGAAAAGGGAAGAAAGAGACATTATTTGTGGGTAAATGGGGGAAAAAAACCCCTTGACCGCAATTAGCAAATCTAGAGAAGCAGTCATAAAACTCACATGATGTGCATAACACTGGCCACTGCAAAAATACCCAACTCTTCTGATAGAACACAAGGGGTTTGTTGCCCTGCAAATTAAAATAATATCCACAGACCAAGGAGGACATGGACACAACCAGCCCTGATAGAAAGCACCTGTCCCACACCAGGGATCTGCACAGAGTGGGGAAAGCAGGTTCTGCTTTCCCTCAGGGGCTTTCTCTTTCTCAGGCCACGGCACTAACAGTAAGAGATGGGCAAGCTCTCATCTTTCAGCTCCAGAGAAATAGGTGCTTGCTGTCTCCATACCAGAAGGGGATTCAGAAGCGTGGAGCTTGAGGTGTCAAACTTGCTGCTCAGAGCCAGGTGCTGAAGCTGGGAGGTGGCTGGAAAGACTCACAAACACCCGTTTGCCCCCCGTTTCCTCTTCCCTTCTTCCAGTCTCTGCACATCAGTCTTTCTGGGCTGGTTTTCAGAGGTGCCTGTGGATTGAAGGGGCAGCCTAAGCACCTGACTTCAGCAGTCTGGATTGCCCAGCTGGGGTAGTGCAGCTCCTGAGATACATGCCAAAAAACAGGTCTGGCTCTCGCCCCGCTCCCTTGCAAGGAAAGGGAACACATGGCTGCAAAATAAAGGGCTTGGGAAGCACAGATTGATTCTCAGTCATGTCTGTAGCACCTTTCAACTGGCTCTTTCCCCTTTAATATCACTGTTCCTTGAACCCCCATTCTTTTCCCTCCTGCTTTGTGGCTGTGAATCCACCTCTAAACTGAAAATAATGCACATCACAGTTTTCTTGGTTGCAGTGGTTTCAACATGCCAAGCATTTTCATGCACATTAATAAAGCAAAAACTGAGACCTGGCACAGCTCTCTCTCAGTTCAGCTTGTGCCTTTAATACTTGTCTGTGGATGCAAGCCTTACTGTTAGGGCTATTCTTTATTAGATGTAAAGAAGCTCTTCTATTCATATAATGGGTTTCATTGAAAAGCAAAGCCACTTCTCCACATTTATTTAAGTGCAGAGCTAGAATAGAGACCAGCATGATGAATTTTAAACTGAGTTCACATCTGGTCCAGAAACCACAATCAATTTATTGCTGTATCTGAAACATTTTCAGCATCTGTCATATAATGTATTTTCACACGTTTCTAACAAGACATTTTCTTGGATGTAACATAGACAGGTATATCTGTCAGTTCAATTTCATGCAAACGAAACAGAAGAATTTTTGGCATGGTTTATCATACTGTCTTTGGAGCAGTGTAACTATCATGTGAAAAGGGTATTATTTAAGGATGCCAGAAGCTCAGCAATTTCTTCCAAAATGTGGAACTACTGACTACACAGCCGGTTTCCCTTTTTTTTTTTTTTTTTTTTTTTAATCTATACCTTCCTTTTTTCCATTTTGATAGAATCCATTATCCAATGTATTTGAGAGAGAGGTGCATACCTCAATATTATAAAACCTATCTTAGCCCATTCTGGGAACTCTCACATTTTATATGAAAGTGGAATCTTCCACTCATGATGGCCATTTAATCACAACTTTATTCAAAGTTTTATTAAAAAGTAAATAGCAGTACAAATCATATTAAAATCCTTAAGAGCTTCATGTTTTCACCCAAACCTCTCATGGGCTTTCCCACACAGAACCACAGATGTATCAAATAGCTTGACAGCACTGCAGCCCTATAAATAGGCACGCCAACTTGCCCCCATATTGGCCCCAGTACAACCATTTACCACCTCATTTTTGGCTACATAAACTGCCTCTAAGCACTTTCTCATTTGAAAACCCTGGGGTTCCTGTAAGAGCACTGCATCAGCACACAAAATCCTGCACTCCTCACCCTTCCCCCTGTGCTCATATAAGATCATGCACAGCCATTACTTCTCTGATGAGACAAATAAAAGGCAGTCAGGGGTCTGGGATGAGTATCATGTCCTGGTGATGGTTTACTTGGTTTGTTTGCTCTTTTTTACCTCACTCAAATTGAGAGAAGATGAAGTATGTCAGGGCATGCTGGGGTGCATCCACCAGTGAGTCAGCTTGTGCTTTTGCTGCAAGCATGCTCAAGGGGCAGGGTATCAGATGGGCCTGCTGCACAACAGTCTCCTGCCACAGGAGGAAGACCCTGAGATGATTAAACATCTGCTCCTATTAAACAAATATCTGCCATAATTAAGGATGACATTTAGCTCCTTGAGCTGAAAAAGAAGACCAAACTATCAGGAGCACTTAAAGCAACAGAGGTTGCAGAGACATTTTGGTCTTTTAAATTTCCTTAGATATTTGCTGCAAAATTAAGAAAACTAACCCATGCCTGCAGAAAACCTGCAGGTGATACCAGAAGAGGAGGGGGAGGTTTGTAGGCGTTACAGCCCAAGGCTGCCCGTGCTGTGGGGAACCTTCACAGGGGCTGTGGTGCCGCCGGGTTTGGTGGCACCGTGCAACAGGTCACCACATGCTGTATGGTCACAGCTGAACAACTGAAGCAGATACGGGATTTGGTGATATTGTCCCCATATTTGCTTGTTTTCTCAGCTTTGCAGCAGGTTTTGTCCATCACTGGGCAAGAGGAGAGTCCTGTGAGTGGACGAGCAGGAGGCAGCACCATCCCCTGCACCTCCCTGCACCCAGTACCTCAAGCATGCTCAGAAGCTTGTTTTCCCATGTCAAAATCAAGGTGGGAAATGACAGTCCAGGGGCCAAGGCAGTGTATTTTAATTTGTCATAAAAGTTTTACTGACATTCTAGACAAGCCTGTGATGGTTTATAAGTTTGCTCTTATGACACTGAGGTATTTCTCTAATTTAAAGACATTATGCTCTAACAAAACTTAAGAGCCTGGTTCATGCTATCACTCTTGTTTTATTATTCTCCAGTATTAATCCAGGTTTTCACAAGCAGATTCTCTCAAGACATTTTATATGGGCTTGGTTCCACAGTAAAAATAAATATATTTCCAGTGAATTTGCTACATGAAGCTTGCCAGGTCCTTTGAATAAGTTTAACCATTTGACTACTAAACAGCATAGCAGGTATATGGTGCTGAGCAACTCTATGTCCCATATATGTCTAAGTAAAAGTACCTTTTAAATTGCTGATACCTTAGTAAGACAATAGTTCTTCAAAGGAGCCTGTAAAAGTTACAATAGCACAAGACAGCAAAGGGGTTAAAGAGGCACACACTGAGGCTTGTGCTGAACTAACCAGAAAGAAAAAGAGTTTCTTCATGGGAGAAATTAGGTGATATCTGACATTTACTTAGAATCCAGCTTTTCCAATATATATTTCTAATTATTTAAGCCTGAAAAAGAGGGCACTCTACCTCACCTGCGGCTTTGAAGGGCTCTAAGGTCTCCATTTAATAGTAATGTTTTAAAATAACTGCAAGTTGGCTCTTAGTACCAAGTCATTCAATAAAGTGCAGAACTGACGAGTTACAGAAAATCACCTGTGGAAAGAGCAGATTTTTATCTTTCTCAAAACACTGTGATATGTGTTGCCAAGATTTATAACTTCCCTAGAAGCTGGAAATCCAACTTTCTCCAAAGGCACAGAGAAGCCAATGACTGCTCTGCAACAAGAAAGCCAAATCTGTGGAAGAAAACAGACTCTTGAGGAAGTGAAACACTTACATCTATTTACACATCTGCAGCCATTTGGGACAACTGACATTCAAAAAAGAAAATTCTCACATCTTTCTCCCACTTAAGCCATAAATAGCTAAGACAAGGTCCTCACCTGTCTTAAATTTTTCCTAGCATGCTGTAAAGAGGTCACAGGCAGACAGGGACTGACTCCAGAGGCAGATGGAGACAGGGGCTGCAGATGGATGGTGCAGGGTGGCAGGAGACAGCTGGAAGGGTTAGCCCATCACCCGGGGCATCCCGTGGGCAGGAAGCATCAGGTGAGCGGGGCACTGAGCATGAAATCTTGGCACACTGGTGGCCAGCATTTCTAACCAGCAGGCTGTGATTTAAAAGACAAGCCTGAGCCTGCAGCATGAAGTGGATAGGCGATGCCAGGCTGTCTAAGATTAGAAGCTGCACAGTCGTGTTTCGTGTTACAAGCACTTCAGATCCAAATGCAGCGATCAGTTCTCCCTTCTATCCGTCTGTGCAGCTCTGCAGAATGTTTTTACTGTTTCAGCTTTAAATATTGATGGGGAACATATGTACAGTATGACAATCTGCAGGCATTTTGTGCTTTAATTCTGCAGGGATAACTCAGCTGTCTCCAATACCACTCATGCTGCACTAGTTGTTGTTAGTGTTAACAAATCTGAGACCCCTGTATTTCTTTAGCTTTCCTTCAAATTGCCATTTACACACATTACGCTTGTTTCCTGTCACTGCGTGACATCTTGAAGTGATAGGAAACTCAGTGTCTGTACCAAATTTGTCTGTGATGATCCATGCTTGTGAGCTAAAGCAAGGCCATTTAGTAACCTTTCTAAAGAAGAATACAGTCCACATACCCCGAGTTCAAAATGTGGCATCGCCTGCCTTAGCCAGAACTACAAATGAACACAGGAGGCAAAAAAAAAACATTGTATGGCTTGGGCCAGAAAGCTCCCTAAAATTGCTTCCACCAGAGCTTCTACCTAAAAGGTAAGTTAACCCCTGCGTTGGAATCACCAGCACAACCTTGAGAAGGTCTGCTCACTTTGCTGGTGCCTGGGGTTTGTTTCCACCAGAGTCAGCCTGGGATCGGTCCCAGTCAGTACTGCCCATACATCTAAAACCCACCAGGATGTTACAGCCTCAGGCTATAGACCTCAACGGGAAGAATGAACTTCTTTTGTCCTGCATACAGTTTTGTCTGATTTTCCACAACTGTTCAACAAATGCTCTTCCTTCACAGGAGAGGTTTGGCTAAGTCACCACTGAAGATGTTCATGTCCGGCCGAAACACAACGCAGAACATTTTTTTGCATGCTTGCAGCACCAAGACTCACACTCATGACAAGAACTAAGCAAATAATTGTGTTGTTTTTTTTTCATCTCACTGGCTAAAAATTGTTTGGGGTTGACCAAAACCAAACAATTTTCAGCGTCCCCACCCAAAACAAAGCACTTCAAAACTTTAATCTAACAAAAGGTTTATTTCAAACAAAAGTAAATACAAAGCTTTTTGTTTTCCTGGGGAATAGAGAGAGGAAGGGGAAGTACTTTATTATTTTTTAATTAAAACTAAGTCTGCCTTTAAAAATAGAAATCTCAAAACAAACAAAAGAATTATTTTTTTTCAAATATCAGGTCAAAGTGTTTTGATTGTTTTTCTCCTTTCA
>NW_009952640.1:172634-208611 GCF_000747805.2 Chaetura pelagica | reverse complement strand
AAAAATTCATCCAGATCAGCTCTTGAACTGTTGCCTTCCAAAAGAAAGTCCTTTGCTCTGCTGTCACTCAATCTGCAGCCCACAGATGACTGGGATCAGCACCACAGTTGGGAGTAGGCTGCAAAACCATTGCAAAACAGTGTGCTTGCAAAGCAAAACAGCCACGGCTTTCCATGCAGCCAGTGGGTGCACCAGCATTTGCCAGGAGACAAAGGTCAGAACTGGTTCCTTACTGCTGTCAGTTCCCATGAGAGTAATCCTCAGAGTCCCCAGTTCTTCTGATGAACCTGGCTATCACAGGTTTTGTTAAAGCAGTATCACACTGTGTATCTATATCTAAATATTGAATACTTAATCTCTCTCTCCCTCTTCCCCTCCCAACTGGTAAACACCAGTGGGACACAAGACAGCAGTAGGTTTTTGAGGTTTTCTCTTTTTACTGAAGGGTGAGGTGGTTGCTAGACTAAAGGAGGCTGGTTTACTGCATTAACTAAGAATTAATTGCATGAACATACCTGGCAATTATCCAGTAATGAGCAGAAAACAGAAATACAGAGAAGGCCTGTTTCTCCTCACTTACTCTGATCTGTGGATGGGCATAATGGTGCATGTCACCCAACACATCTGGCAAATCTCATCATTGTGTCAGGCAATATCTATATCCACCTCTGCTCAGACATCGACATCTGCAGTTAAAGGAGATTAATCCCACCCATCCACGCTTGCAATGACTAACGCTAAAAACAACTACAGAAGCATTCAGAGTGAGCTCCCCATCCCCAAATTGTTCATACATTTTATCCAATAATCATGTAATGCCAAAGGAATAAGTCACCTCAGAGCACTGGACCATCAGCTGAGAGATCTAATCCCCAGGCTGCAGGGAGAAGCACCCTCCTTTTGTGGCACAATACTCTTGCACTTCTGACTACAGACTGATCAAGGGAGATGGAGGACACTTGTTGAGAGCCTCCTACACCAACAGAGATGGAGATGCTGTGCAGAGAGGTGGAAGCTGTATGCACAAATGCCTTCAGGGTCAATGGAAGTGAACTGTGCATGCTCACAGCACACCTATCAGACCATGGTCCTCTTCATAGAGGGACACCATCTGTTTTGAGTGACGAAACAAGCATCACACAACCCATGGGAATTTCCAAGCTGGGAATAATTCTGGGCAAACACAGTGGCACTACTCTGGGATGCACTGGTAAAAACCCAGTGAAGTAATCACAGAATCACAGAATCTTAGGGGTTGGAAGGGACCTCAAAAGACCATCCAGTCCAACCCCCCTCCTAGAGCAGGGTCACCTAGAGCACATCACACAGGAACGTGTCCAGGCAGCTTTTGAATATCTCCAGAGAAGGAGACTCCACAACCTCTCTGGGCAGCCTGTTCCAGTGCTCTGTCACTCTCACAGGAAAGAAGTTCTTCCTGATATTCACCTTGAACCTCCTATGCTCCAGTTTGCACCATTGCCTCAGAACTGGACACAATATTCCAGATGCAGCCTCACCAAGGCAGAATAGAGAGGGAGGAGAACCTCTCTTGACCTATTAACCACACCCTTTCTAAGACATCCCTGGATGCCATTGGCCTTCTTGGCCACAAGGGCACTTTGCTGGCTCATGGTTACAGCAATAGTACTGCTAACAGTAAAGAACAGGGTACAAGTTTTGAGGATCCCTGCCTGGGATTTGGGCACCTAAACTCTACCATATTTTCTCTTTGAGCAACTGAGCCCTCAGCTGTTTATTTGCACCTCTGGGACTTTTTCTCCAGCTCTCACTGGCAGAGAGTGGTTTGTCAGCTGATCCCAGAGGGATGGGAATGCATACAAAAACTTCCAGGCTACGACATCCCTCACTTCAGGGGATGGTCCATACACTATCAGGTACGTTACCTGCCAAAGACACGAGCTGTGCTTTAACCACCATCAGCTGTGTAGATACTTTGAGGAGAATAAGTTATATTCAATACATTGACTTGCAGCTGTTTTGATGGAATTGTCTGGTTTGATTGCTTTCTGTAAAAGCTGTGTAATAAGGAGTGAAATAAACTTTTCCAAAGGATCTCAGCTAACAGCAATGCACATCCCTTTACCCCTACATCTGTGCTGACCTCTCCAACATTTTGTTCCCCAGTACAGCCCTACTACACTGCATTTCCTTCTTGCAACATGAAGGAAAGAGATGTAGCAGACACATAAATCTGATCTGGGAATCATCTCCTGAAAGCTATTTGTGGAATAACTACTTGAGTTTATTTTGTTCTGGGCATATCATACCTCCCAAAGGACAATTTTTTCCACTGGGACAACAGCTATCAGTGAAGAGCTGCTGAAATTAAAGCATAAGTCAGCAGTGTCAGTGAAGGGGTAGAAAATTGATGATCAACTTCTCTTTTTTCTCTACAAACTGTCATTTCCACATCAAAACTCAGACATGACAGCAATATAAAGAAAACTTCCAGATCCGTAGCAATGTGTTACAGCCAAGCAAATTGCTTTTCAGGTCCGGAAATCTGTCTGTTTTTAACAAGCACTACCACTAAAAATCTTTTTTGAAAGCCATAGAAAAGCACATGCTGGCCAGCTTACCTCAAAATCTGAAGTCAAATAGACTGTGCAAGTTCAGTATCACTAAGGCTGGTTAATAATCAGTGGAATGAAATCTCTGCCCAGAAAAATACCCTGTCTATAGAATAATGCTACAGACACCCCTGAACAGATGGGACCCAGAAAGGTCCATGACATCTAGAGATGAAAATAGCTTCTTTTAAAAAAAAGATCGCAGGCCTGATTCTGATCTCACCTTGCTGTAAATCAGAAGTCACTCCATTTAGGCTGGAAGTTAAGTCAAATCAATTCAGGACCCTTAATTTTTAGGGAAGGATAACTATTTTATTCCCTCATTTCCAATCTGAAGCAGCCCATCAAGCATCCAGCTGGCTGCAGGCTGTAAAAGAGCATTTCTCTGGACCAAATCAACCTTTCTCCCTCCTTTAAATCCCCTGCCCTCTAGTAAAACACTTTAAAAACGTGTAAGAGCTATTTTTGTTGGGGTATGCCCAGTTGTACCAGACATAATATAGACTGTCTCCTAGTCCAAGATCAACTCAAGTGGCCACTGTGAAGTCAGAGACATGCAGCATGGGAGCAGCAGAAATACCTTTTAAAACAAAAGGTAGGTCTTTCCCCTTTCCATGTCAAGTCACCTGCAGTGGGTGGAGATTCAGCTAGCAAGCAGCTGCCTGGCCTGTTGTTGGCCTCTGAAGGCATCTGTCTCTCAAGAGCTCTGTGTTTAGATAACATCCATATTCAAAAAAAATCAATTTTCTTTGTGGAAAATTTTAAAAATTACTCCAAGGTATATTTCTTCTTGCATCTTTCAAGGTAATGTTACACATCCTGATTTGCAGGAGAGATGAGCAGGTTCACAGCCGTGTCTTGGTTTGGAGCCAGACAGTACCAGTACTAAAACATGCAGCTTCTGTGACCATCCCAGAACTAAAAGACCAAAAAAAGTGCCTGAAACTCTCAAGAGAACCTGTATGATTCTTAGCTCTGCTTACACTTTGGTAGTTATGATAGCATTAAACTCTCTCCAAATAGGGTTAATTCTATCTTTTAATTTAAATGAAAATGTGCTCTTTTTCCCATGTGGGCTTGTAAAGTCATGGGAATGTATTCTGCTGCCTTCCTGACATAAATCAATGGATATATTGGAGGCACAGGCCAAAAAATGTATACATTTCTTGCCCTTCAGCTCTATTTCACCCATAAGCGTTTGCCCACATCCTGGAAAGTAGTATTTTCTTTCCATTGAATTTCCGACTTTCATATTTCTACAGAAGTTGGCCATCACCACACAGTCAATATTAACAACTTGACTCAGAATTTGTTAGGAGGAGAAACTCTTTTATGAGAATGACAATTATAATCCAACAAAAAATATCTACAAATGGAATAAAATAAAATACAAGTCAACTTTTTTTTTTTTCTTGAGGATATTGTCTAATACAAACTCATTTCCAGTCTGGCTGTCCTTCAAACATACCTATATTTAATAGGTAATTGCCAATTTGTTCATCCTACTCCTGTTAAGAATATGCACAAATTCATCACTTTGAATATAACAAAAGTCTAAAAATCTCTGAAGAACCAGACATTCCTTGGCCAACAATGTGTAAATTGTGACAGTTTATAAATTCAGGCTGTTGGAAAGTGCAAGTTTATGGTCCTTTCTAAACGACCACATAGAATAGTTACAGGCAATGTCAAAAAAATAGGTTAGAAGGAGAGAAAATCAAGATATGAATCAATTGCATGCAATATGCTGTCAGATATAGCTGTCATTCTTGTGGACCACTGTTAAACTGGGGGCCTGCCTAAGCACACTGAACCTCAGGGCATGCTTGCTTTCCATACCATGTGTAACAGGTATATGTCTCTGCAAGAAGTTGCCTTCTCCATTGTCAGCAGCAGGATCCGTCTCAGTGCTTAGAGAGTTTTCAACCCCCAGATACCTCCTGCTGGAAAACTCTTCCTTACTGTGTCACCCAATGGTCTGAAGGACCCTGTGTACCAAAAGGCTTCTACCATCCCACCTGGTGGTCAGAGGAGCCCACTTTGTGCCAGAACAAGCCTATTAGCTGACCCTGATGGTCTGAAAGACCCCCTGCCCCAAGCAGCTTCTGGGCTTTATAGACCTGGGTTGGTCCTGTTCATTTAAAGACACAAAACTCTTGGTGTGTTTTGCTGGACATTACCTTTGGAGAGTCTGAAATGGTGCAGGAATTTTGGTACAGACCCACTGTCAACATCATGTCCCACACATGAGACAAGTGTTACCCTCAGCCATAACCAGCTACTATCTTGGTGTTTTCTCCTCCCCAGCTGGCTTCCCTGCCCACCTTGCACATCCTGCAGTCTGCACACAACTGGCCCCTGCTACTGCCTATTTTTGGTCAATTTAGCCACATTACCAAACCTCTGAAGAGTCCCTCCACTGCTTCCTCGAGTCACCAAAAATCCACCCAGTTCTATACAACTCTCTAGCTCTGTCACTTTTTTATTTTCCTGAGAAGTAAAAAGAGTAGGAATTTTTTATTTGGCCTCAATCTTTATCCACAGTTGACAGTTCTCCATGCAAATGAAGGCTCCCATACATGTTCACTATATATCCCACCTCTCCAAAAACACCTCTGAAAATTGTCTTCTGATAGGATGCCCATTCCATATGTTCCACTTTCCTTGGGATTTCCTTGTCAGAGCCAGGCAATATTTCTTTTTAACAAGACATAAATGTTTCAGATGACCAAAAATTCATTTGGGTTGAATTTGGCTAATCCACTTTCTGCTAGGAAAAGAAGGATGAAGTGATTGATTTTTCCAAATAGCATTAATTGTTTCATATATAACCAAAATTTAAAAACAAAGGGAAAAAATGCAAAACCTGTTAAACACATAATTTAATTATGTCCAATCCAAAGATTACATTGTGCAACCAGCCAAATTATTTGAGTCAAGCCAAAATAGATTTCCATTTTTTCTTTTTGCAGAAAATGGAACAATTCTTGTTACAGGGAAGACCTGAGTTTTTTAACTCTTTTTTATTTCTGACGTGTCATAAAGATCATAACTTATGTATGTTGATGATCTTTGTCAGCACATCACAGCAAGCAGGGGTGTGTTCCTATTTTCCTCCTCAGTGTGGATCCATGAGCTGGTGACCAGGGCTAGATTCACCCCAACTTACACTAAGCATGAACCACCACTTACCACCTTCAGGTCATCCAGGAGCAATAGTCAGTTCTGGGGGCAACTCATGAAGACTCTTTTATATGCAGGGAGCTGAAAGTGATTTCCATGTCTGAATGCATGAAGATAAGATGTCAAAAAAAAAAAAAAAAAAAAAAAAAAAAAAAAAAAAAAAAAAAAAAAAAAATTCAGCTTGAGATCAGTTTTTAAAACAAATGTATTCGTATTTTGGCATCAATTTGTCAAAGTGCTGAACGTAACCATGGATTGAAGGCAGTTGTCACTTTTGGAAATGGAAGTTAATTATCTACTGTGATCAGCTGTGATCTCTATTAATTCTTAATTGATCTCACACTTCACAGTTTCAACATCCTCTCTAGCAAGGTGAATGAAAATGCTGCCGCACTGTTTCTAGATAGAGTGTCTCTGTAGCCATAACAGTCACTCAGGGACATTTCCCTTTAAATAGAAAGTTTCCAGGTAGTAAACAGGTTGTCTGTATTATTTTATTTTATGTTTATTATTATGCATTACATTATTATTATTATTATTATTATTATTATTATTATTATTATTATTATTATTATTATTATTATTATTATTATTATTATTATTATTATTATTATTATTATTATTGTTGTTGTTGTTGTTGTTAACCTTGACATTTTTACTCTTCTCAGAGGTGCACAATGAAAAGATGACACCAGTAGCAACATATTGCAAAATCTATTTGGATATTAGGGAAGGAAATCTCAGCATAAAGGTGGTTCAACACTGGTACAGATTGTCCAGAGAGTTTACAGAGTCTCTTTCATGATATTCAGAATTTGACAGGGCATGGTCCTAAGCAGCCTGCTCTAACAGACATGAACTTCAAAGCTGGCCCTAGTTTGAGCAGGAGTTGGACTACATGGCCTTCAGAGGTCCTGTCCACCCAAAATTATTCTGTGATCCTGCTCCTTTCTGTGTTGATGTCTCTTTAACAGTTGCGGTGTCCTCGCTTCATTTTGTAGGCTTTGACAAGTTTTCTTCTCTGTCATCTCAGGGATTTTGACACCTTGAGGAAACACAATAAATCATTTTGGTTTGTGAGTGAGCCCATGAGGGCACAGACCTGTGTTTCACTGCTGCAGCATGTCCACCACTGGCCTGACAGCAGACCCAGACCTCTCCTGTGCAGAACCACCCAGCATCTGCGGGTGGCAAGGCTGTCCCAGGAGCCTTGGTCCCCCATCATCCTCCTGGGGCTCAAGAGAAGCTGAGCTTCCAACATCCACCCATGTTCCAGGCACGCAGCACACGTGAACAAGAGGCTAAAGCCACCAGGTTTGGCTGTCTTCCTCTGGCAAGCCATCAAGCTGAGGCAGTTGCTCAGTAGAAATTTGAAGGCTAGTTTATTAAGGTAAAAAATGTCCCCACTGGACACACATCAGCGTCCAGATCTGGTTAGAGCTGAGGAATAGCTCAGATAGAAGGTGAGCTGAGAGTACAGTCATGTACCAGCACACCTGGAGAGCTGGGTAGAACTAGAGAAATTATTTTCTTTTTCCTTAATGAAGCCAAATAATTTATTTTCTGGCCTTTGTACTTTTATTACGAGCTGCTACGTGTAAGTGGCTTTGTTTGTTTGTCCTGTAGTTTAACAGCTGGACACATTTTGTAATTAAGGGTGTTTTTAACTGATATGTGTATAAAATTGAAACGGGCAAGTGGAAAAAATAAACAGAAGGAAAAGTTTTTAACAGAAGTTATTTGAATTGGCTGTGATGTTCTTCCCCACTAGCTAGTGAGGTTTTAATTAGCATTGAAAATCATAAGTAACTGGAGATGAAAGAGCTCTATTAGGTCACCCAGTCCAGTTCCCTGCCAGTTCAGAATTGTGCCCAACAGTGTATTTCCCAGTGTTTTGTCAAGTCCAGCACTAAGCCTGTTCATTACATGAATAATATGCTCTTTTGAAGTACCAGGAGGGGAGCTGCTCACAATCCAGATCCAGGCACTTTTTACAGTTTGTAGTGAAAAAGAATGATAAGCAAAGATGCAAGCCAGTACAGAAATTTATACGCAGGACTCAGCATGGGCTATTTATTATCATTATTCTTATAGGAGAGCTCACACGTGGCCCAGTAAATATGAAGGATGAACTAAATGTCATAGCAGGAACTGCGGGAAAAGTGTTTAACTGCTTCACTGAAATTATTCTGAAGGGGCCCAAAAGAGGGAGAGAGGAGGAGCTGCAAAGCTGTCTTCACTCAGCTCCTCCTGCCCTGGGTCAGTCCTTGTCCCACAGGAATATCTTGCATATCTCACTCACATTTAAAAAAAAAAAATATTATCTGAGGAAGAATTAAAGCAAAACAAAAACAAACCAAAACCCCTCAAGAACATATCTCTTGGATGACAAATCCCAGCAAACAAGCAGCCAGCAATGAGTTGTCAAAAAGAGGTGAAGGTTTCTGATAGACCATTGAGTCAAAGCAGAGATCAGAACAGCCAGTATGAAAACTACAGTTCAGTTTGGAGAACGGAGACAAGAGATACCTCCACATCCAATAGCTAGATATCTGTATTTGTGGGTTTTTTAAATGTTTTTGACATTTTTCTAATAAAAATGCCTTGCACAGAATACAACTCTGTTTCATAAAATGTTACAAATATAAATTACAGACAGTGGTCTGCAACAGCAATCTTGATCAAAAGGACATCAACATGGTCCAAAAAAGACAGTTTCAGCCACTAACCTAATTAAATATGGTTTTACAGAGACATAGTTATGCATACAAAACTCATTTGCTACTACAGAAGATCTTTCCAAGGGGGGAAAAAAAACAAAATAAAATTAGAAACAAGGTTTACTGGGGATTCAAAACTAAAACCAAAAATGTAAATGGTGAACTGTGTTCCTTATATAACAAAAACACAATGTCATAATGAAGAAAGATAATGACATTGACTAAAAGGCCATCCTCATGAATGGAAAGATGAAGTTAGAAATAGAGGAGCAATATATGACAGAAGGCTGAGGAAGGAAGAGAGCAAGTAATGCAAACTGAAAACTGAAATATGGAAAATTGATAGGGAAGTCTAAAGACATCACCATAAGCTACCCCTAATAATAAAAATAAAGGATACACATAAATCCTTGAAGTAGTTAAAAAAATAATTCTAGGTGATGTCTGAATTCCAGAAAAATATGCAAGGAGGCAAAAGTACTGGACATTTAGTTCTGGCCTATATTTGAAAAACACAGTAAAATGTAAATACCATACTCATATCACCTGAATGGGATAAGAAACTTTTGACTCCATCACAACAGTAAAGATTTTGAAGACCTACTGAAGATAATAATTTTTATATGAAGGGGCCCATGGAATGTACACCTAAAAATTCTTAGACTTCTGCTTAAGGCTGTAATTGGCCAACTTCTACTCAATTTTGATGCCTCTTTAAAGCTGGAGCCATTTCACCACCTCAGAGTGTACAGTGATGTGCCAAAACACAGAAAAGGCAGGCCATGAGGGACAGGTAGCCAAAGTCTGAGTAGCTGGATGTTAATCCTGGGCAACATTTACAAGTTGATAATCACCAAAGAATAGGAAGACATGGATATAATTATTGGTAATCAGCACAGTTTCACAAGGAAAAGTCAACCTAAGAACAAAATCAGAATGGTGTTTATTAGGTTGTTAAGTGTCCAGCTGAAGTACATGTAAACTTCTAGGATGTGTTCAGCTCCCTAAAATTAGCCTTATACACAGTCAGTCAGGGCTGCAGTAACTGAACCAAGTGCTGGCTAAATGATATATCCAAAAGTAGTTATCAGCAGGAGAATTTTCCATATGGGTGCACCTGACGGACAGCTCTGCAGTGTATGGAGTTGGCTGTACACTATCCAGCTCACTTTTCATCACTGGCTTGGGAGTAATAAAGAATGTTTTAAAGCAGTCAAATGCAGAGCAGCTCACCTAACAAGGAACATGGAGTAATGTGACAGTATGAGATCCCACAGGCTCTTTAGGTTTTTCACTAAATTTTTTGCCCATCAAATGCCTTCAACCCATAGCTGTGTGATGATTAGGTCAAGGAGAAGAGTCCTTAAAGGAGAGGAGAGCTCCAGCTCTGTAGCACGATGACAGTATTCAGCTGCTATATGGGCACCCATGGTCAGCTCACATGGCTGATGACTTAGCACCACAGCTCCAACAGAAGAGGTGTAAGGACAACAAAATCCACTCAAGAGTGCCTTACTTAGGTAAAAGCTATGGAGGTTCAAGTCCTTGGCTGGGCTGAAGATGCTGAGAGACTCCAGTTTCTCACACTCCAGGAGATAACGGCAATTAGCTTTCTGCCTGTGAGCTCTCTGAAAAAACAGACACTTACAGTGTTACACCTCTTACAGGTGAAAATGTGCCAAGCAGCTAAAAAGTTTTGTCATGGGTTCAATCACTCCATCCCCTTGCAGATAACAAAATAGCAAGCTAAGGCCAGAGAATGGTATGCACCTGGGCATAATCCACAAACAGGTGGTGAGAGGATGCTCTCAGCAAGACTACATCCAGGTCAAGGAGTTAGAAAACTTTCCTTGTATTCTACCTATACAGAAATAAGCTTTTCTGCAGTTCTGTCATCCATCTGCTTAAAAGGATAGTCAAATACCTGAGAGGACACCAAAAGTTATTCAAAATGTTTTTATATAAAATGTACATTGCCTTCCTGGGAGAAAACAAAAAAGTTGTATTGGTTTTCCTTATTTATTTAACAGTTAGAAAAAGGACTGGGATGTTACTTGGATACAAGGTATGTAAGTACCTTCACAGTGAGAAAATGTACCAAAGAGCTGTGTCACCCGGCAGAGAAAGGCATAACAAGGACCAAAGTTTGGATTCAGCTTCCAGCCAAATTCACAGAATCACAGAATCTTAGGGGTTGGAAGGGACCTCAAAAGATCATCTAGTCCAACCCCCCTGCCAGAGCAAGGTCACCTAGAGCACATCACACAGGAAAGCGTCCAGGCAGGTTTTGAATGTCTCCAGTGAAGGAGACTCCACAACCTCTCTAGGCAGCCTCTTCCAGGGCTCTGTCACTCTCACAGGAAAGAAGTTCTTCCTGATATTCACCTTGAACCTCCCATGTTCCAGTTTGCACCCATTGCCCCTTGTCCTATCACTGGACATCACTGAAAAAAGCCTGGCTCTGTCCTCCTGACACTCACCCTTAACATATCTGTAAACATTGATGAGGTCGCCCCTCAGTCTCCTCTTCTCCAAACTAGAGACCCAGCTCCCTGAGCCTTTCCTCATAAGGGAGATGTTCCACTCCCTTCATCATCTTTGTGGCTCTGTGCTGGACTCTTTCCAGAAGTTCCCTGTCCTTCTGGAACTGTGGGGCCCAGAACTGGGCACAATATTCCAGATGTGGCCTCACCAAGGCAGAATAGAGGGGGAGGAGAACCTCTCTTGACCTACTAACCACACCCTTTCTAATGCACCCCAGGATGCCATTGGCCTTCTTAGCCACAAGGGCACATTGCTGGCTCATGGTCATCCTCCTGTCCACCAGGACCCCCAGGTCCCTTTCTCCTACACTGCTCTCCAACAGGTCAGCCCTCAAATGCAAATAGGAAATAAGGCACAATTTTAACCACCGGAACAAACTACCAAGGGAGTGATAGGTTTTGCATCCCTGGATGTCATCAGATCCAAGCTGGGTACATGTCTGGGTTCTGTGATTTATCCAAGCTCAAACGTTATTTGCCTTAGTAGGAGACTGACTGAGCGAAATTTCATGGCTTGTGAGGTACAGGGGTTCAGACTGGCTGATCTAACAGTCCCCTCTGGCCTTAAATTTTGTGGAAGACTTCAACTAACTAGCAAAGCAAGTGCAAATGACCCAGTGGTTGCAATATATTTCTCCTAGTGTGATTACCCAATTTTAAATAATTAGTTATAAGCAAATCCTTTCTTAATCGCAAACTGAGAAAAAAAGAGGAGGGGGAAAAGATGGAGTTAGTCCTTGAGAGTAGTTCACTCAGCTTTAATCCAGAGAAAAATTGCATCAAACTCCCCAAGAAAAAAGGTGTGCAAGTCTTTTAACAGAATCAAACCTAGATTTTACAAGAACAAAAATGGCTTACGTACTTAAAAGTCCATTTAGTGCTTGGCATAGAGCTATTGCTTTCTACATTGACTGCAAGCACACTTCAAGGGCACTGTGGATCCGATTACTATCCTGCAAAGTGTAGGGGTTGGCTGAACAACCCCAGAGTAACTCAAATACCAGGGAACCTGGCCTATTCCCTGTCCATAAAATACACAGAAAACGATCCCACTCCCTGACATTTTTTCAGCTGGGACAGCTGCTATAACAACTCAGAGCTTTTCAATCTGTACAGAGCTCATGTATAACCTCTTGAAGTTTTCAGCCTGGAATCACTTTTCTTCCAAGCCCGTTTCACTGGAGTAACCAAAAGCACTCAGGGAAAAGCAGTTTGATAGCCTCAGGGAGGAGGGGCGGGAATAAATCAATGAAGAATTTAAAGGTGGGGAGGGGGGCAGGGGGCAGAGGAGTAGGGTAGAAAGATTTACAGTGAAAAACAACATACAGCTTGAATCCAGTCCAAGAGGAGCCACAGGGGGTTGGTGCCAGTCATCACTGATGAAAGGGTTTGGATTTGTCAAGGAGAAAGTTGCAGTGTAAAAATTGTGTTCAAAGCCCCGGTGAAATTGCACTGAGGGGCCGGTCCCCAGGAATTTCGCCTGAGCGATGACTCCAGGTTTGTGCACTCCGGGATGCACACCCATCCCTGCCTTCGTGCCCTGCTCTTCTGCAGCGGCCCTGAGGCTCCTGCGGGGGCAACGCTCGCAGCAAAGCCGGCCCCGGCTCCAGGGAAATGCCGTGTTTAGAGAATCAGCTGCTTCAGCACTCACTGCTGGATTTAACTGTTTAGCAATGTTTTCCAGTCACTTGACTCCCTCCATCACCCAGCCCAGCCGGAGGGCTTAGCCTCTTTGGAGTGGTTCTTTATGGTTGTTTTTTTTCTCAGTGGAAATTTGCTGTAGCTTATGACATGCCTCAAAATGCTCTCCCTGTGCCTGTTGATGGGGCAAGAGAGCCCCTCAGCCTGCTCCTGCCTGGGAGAGGGCTCAGCAAGTGGCTGCAAGAGCTGCTTTGCATCCTTCTGCCAGCCCCCCAGTGCCCCTGGCATCCACTTCCTTAGCATCAGGAGATGGGGGACCAGTAATTTGTAGTACATTACTAGTAACTGTAATTTGCTTGATTTAAGGGGCTGATGGGATCCCCTCTAGTACTTGGCATGGAGATGTTACCCTTGGCTATGCTCATACTCAAGGACAGAATTTTCCATCAGCAACTTAAAAAGTCTTATAATGGAAACAAAAAAGGCAGAGTCAATATAAAATCTCCACCAGTGAAATTTTAAGCACTCAGCAACTGAATGCAAATCATAAAACAGCAAACACTTTTGCAGCAAGACATACACTGTTACCTTTTGACCAAAGCGGTAGGTCAATGTTCAAGGTCTTATTCTTCCCAGTGAGCTGGAGAAATTAATGATAGTGCCAGGTATTTCTTTGATGCAGTACTATTTAGTTTGAAAGACTGTGAACAGAACCTTATTTCATTCAACAAACTGTGAATCCAGCAGCAGGAGATTTGCCTGTTTTGTTATACTCAAAAACGTTTCAGAGCTTCTTCTCAGAGGAATGATGCAAGGTCTTCTTTGCTGTCTTCTAAGTGCTGTTGCTGCTAGGTGATGAGCAGCGACACTCTGCATTTGTCCAAAGCCCCCCAAGAAAGGTTGGCAGCCCCCCAGGTCAGCTGCTCAGCAGCTCCACACCTTGTTTACTTTTGGGGCAGTTCCTGCTGTTTCAGCCCTCTCAGCCCTAAAATACATTTTACGGTATTCACCCCCAACTGGACTCTACCAGTCCTGGCAGTGATGACTGGGGCTGCAAGCTCAGCCCCACATGGCCCTGCTCTTCCCCTCCACCCACCAGGCTGCTCCCTGGTGAGTGCAACTGGTCTCCGGCCATCTGGTTTTTCACAGGAATAAATAAACACCCTGCCATGAGCTCTGCTTCACCCCAGGGCAGGGACTTTTTCAGATACGTTCAAAAGATAGAAGAGTTTTTCAGGGGCTGCTGTAACCGTGCAGCATCACTTCAACTACAAACACATGCACCACACCTAAATCTTTTGGGAATTGTCCTCTATTTCACTTTCTAAAATGTTACCTTAATAATCTTTTAGGTTACAGGCCTTCCTCACAACACCACCAGTTCCAAGGCCTGAAGGTTGAAGTCTCATTGTGCTCACCTGGACAGGTTCTAAGGGACCTTTGTGTCAGACTCATCTCTGCATGCCCAGTCCAGGTTTTGCACCGCATGCAAATGTAATTCTTGGTTTCAGTAGGGTTTTGTTGGGTTATTGGGTTGCGGCCATTAGAATAGAGCTCCCTCTGGAAAAGAAGCAGTGCTATTTGTGCCACAAGACCCATAGCTGTCTGACACTGTGGCCTAGGGAATCTGCAGCACAGCTCCAGTAATGTGACACATAAATCCAGGCTTGAAGCGTGAGTTCATTTCTTGCTGCTTTTTTTTCTAGCTGACTTGCAGCGTCACCATTGGCATAAACAGCCCTGACTTCTCCATCGGCTCTTTCCTTCTTCACTTCCTCCTGCACCAAGTGCATGTTTTTTTTCATATTTGTATAGTGCTTGCAAGCTCAGAAAAGCTCATCTGACTGTGACTGAAACTCTGGCACATAGCTTGATTCCACACACCCCCCCTTTTACTGAGCTAATTTTTGCGTGATATGCTGCCAACTTCACTTTTTCCCCTTTCCTTCTATATAAACAATATTCCTCTTCCAGATATTTCTTACACATTTGATAAAATGTGTTGCATACATAAGATGACTTTGGCTCAATTTTGTAAAGATTTGGCATAATGCAATATACTCACTCAACTTTGATTCACTAAAAAAATACATGCCATTAGGAGCTGTGTATACTTCTGATTTTAGTGTACAGCCATGGTTGACTGTTTCAGTTGTAAATGATGAAGGCATGGCCAAATATAAATAAAAGCTGTACACCACCTTTCAAAGACGTGCCTTTTATTTATTTTATATGAATGGATTAGGTTCTAAAGTTTTCAGGAGGTGTTGCTTTACCAGTGGCACTTCTGCAAGTACAGCAGTGTTAACCTTGGTTCCCTGGCCACACGCCAATGTGGTTAATTATATTCTGCACACTGTGAAATTCCCACATAATTTTCAATTAAGGAAGTTATTTGCCACTTCTCCTACTCCTTGAAAGCTGTTGGTAAGATCTGCTGCATACAAAATGGCTTCTGAGCTCCATCCCAGTGGTGACTGCATGTTAGCCAACACTCATACGCAAAGATTACTTAGAAGTGAAATAAATTTAGGCCTTTATTCTAATCAAAGTCAGCAGAAATTCCTTGGCCTTGTGCTTCACAGGAAAATAAGGAAGGACAGAGGCTGGGAACATATGAAGATGTCTAAATGCATGTATGAACCTCACCTTGTCTGGACTATTTAGAGATGATCTACACCCAAACTTTAGCTTGAATAGTGAATTGTTTACATTAAAAGCCACTTATTTGTAGTTGAACCTGAGAGAGGATGAAAGAAGAATCACATCTCTCCATTAAGGTCTCTCTAAGAAGAGGAAACAGTCAAGCTAACGTTCACACCACCCTTCCAAGGACCTCCCCAGACTGGGTGGCCTCTGGCTGTGAACTTTCCTGGCGAGCACACTGCTTGCTGGCCGAGATATCCTCAGACACAGCCAGAGTTGCTTTGCCCTCATCTCGCTGCATGCACATAGTGTCCCAGAAGACTCTGGTCTTGTTTTTCACCCCAGGACATCATTTTTGCTGTTCATGAGGGCTGGGGAAGAGCAATGGGAAGTAGGTTTTGCTTATGGGTCTGTGACCCCATGTCAATAGCTCAAATTTCATGCCAGACACTCAACACCATGCTTCGTTTAACTGGTGAAGAGCATTTTCCAACATGAACAGGTCTATCACCAACCACCCCTTGTGGTCTTGCACTTTCAGCACTCACTGACAGGGCCAGGGCCATGCTCCAGCCAGCTATCAGACAGGACACTGCCAGGACCACTGAGTGCTTCAGACTCCACAGAACACACCAAAAAGGGAAAAGCTTTTCCAATTCTATGCTGAGGGAAGGATGCATGCTGAAGTGCTCTTGGCCAAACCAAGGCTGACCTTGGCCACAGGCTTAGAAAACATGTCTCCTGCAAGGAGGTTGTGTCTGAAAGTCACATTCCTACACCATCACATTCTTCTCTTCCTAGTACCTGTCTACAGTCGCTTATGCCTTTCCACCTTTGACTGGCTTTAAAACAGTTGAGCCTTCATTCTTCCCTTACAGTCCTTCCACATTTGACTCACTCCCTTACTGTCAACAAATACTGTAGAACACTTTTCACCAGCTCTTCTTTTCCTTTTCTTTCTTTGTATTTTCTATACCTCTTTGTCACCACTGCAAACTGCAACATTGAGCATGTCCACTAGTTATTGGATTTCCCTGTCCCTTCTCATCAAAACCACATCATTTAGTGAGGGGAAAAAAAGAGAAAAATCTGTGCTCCCTCCTGTATATTTCTCCTAACCCTGGCTGAAGATTCCTGCATACTGGAGGGGGTGGCTGTTCCCTCTCTTTCCAACAACTTTATGTGGCACAGACATAACACTCTGTGTACTGGATAGGGCTAGCCTGCCTGAGGGTCTGTACTAAACTTGTGACCCTCCTGTCTACCCCCATTGTACATACAAATACACATGTACACACCAAGTCTTCTGCATTGCAACACCGTCTCAAAACTGCCATGCTGCCAAAGTCTCCTCTTGCAAGATAGCTTGTGAGCAGATCCCCCAGCCACTCACTTCAGCCCAAAGGTCACACCTGAGCACCCCCCTCCACCAGGTACTCCCAAAACGAAGTCTGGTTGCATTCCTACTATTGCACTCTCACCCCTCAACTCTATTTCAACATGACTCATTATTTCTAAGGTTTTAAACAGCTAAATTGAATTATCTTCAGGAGGAGCTGACAGAAGCCATCATCTTAGTGAGAGAAAAGTGGTGGAAGACTCCAACCTGGCATTGTTTTTCTACTGCCAATGCCCTCACCATCTCACTTATTAAACTGTTCTCAGGAGTAGCCTATTCCATGTCTTTGTCAACATAAGGAAGGTCTCCCAAGGCATTACGTTATATTATGGATTGCTAAAATTGAGGTTGGCTATGCCAAAAGTACTTTTCCAAATAAAGTCACTGTTTTGGAAGCCAAATTGTTCAATAATGGCCTACATCTGTCAAACAGGGGCACTTCCACTGACCAAGTGATAAATTTAATCCACGAGAAAGCTCAGAGCACATAAATTATATTGTTCCCTGTCCAACTAAGCTAGAGAGTAGTTAACTCAGTGTGAAGCTGTTATTTTATAACATCTGAAAAAATGTTAATAATAACGATTCTGTGGAGGCCGTTTAGAAGTGGGTATAATATTGGAGTGCCTGTGGTAGTGACCCCCTGGGAACAGCCCCTTGTAAACCATTCATAAACAACATGGAGAGAGGGAACTCCGTGTGTGGTCTCGACTTGATCTTGCAACTTTGGGAGCGGAACAGCTAAAGGTGGATCCATTTCATAATCGTCTTATTTGTTTTGAAATCTCTTAGCATCCTTCAGATGACCTTCATAGGAGTATGAGGCAAGAACTTTAATTATTATTGTACATAAATCTAATGCTTATCAAAGAGAGGCCCTCAATCTCTCCTGGAACCTCTATGCATTACTGCAATAAAAACAAAGTAATACTCCCACTAATTACAAAACAAGTGCTTAATCTCTCGGTCAGTAAGTCTGATGTTGCCAGCATGGCTCACAGACCTAGCAGATAATGAATTCTATGACTACTACGTGACAGACATCTATTTTGAAGATCCCTCTCAGCTCCTTAACTTACCATGAGTTTCTCAAAATATCTCGGTAAACAACCTGCTAACGCTGATGGTGGGGGCACCGCTAAAATTGGTCCCTACTTGTCCACACAAGCCCTGGGATTCTAAGACTTTGGCAGTCTGAGCATTTTGTAACCATATCAGGCATATGAACTGACATATATTTGAGTTTCTTGGCTAACTTGAACTGATGGAGACATTCAGACCACCCCGGCATGTAATTTTGAAAAAGTCACCTCGAAGGCCACCAAGTGCAGATACAGGAAGAGAGAGTGTCCCTGTGTTATACTGCTGGGCTGCAGGAAGTCCCAGCAACAGAAGAAAGTAACAGATAGCTGTGAGTCCAATATTTTCTAAGAGTTTGGTGGAAGAAGCAACCACAGGAGCCCAACTTTGCAAGTTCTTCCCTTCCCTCAAATCCTAATTAATATAGTAATACAAGGAATAGCAGCACTTTACATCAGAAAGGGAAGTATTTTGAATGAGCTTTTTATAGCTCTAAAAAAGTCTGCCTGCCACTTCACAGAACAAATAAGAAATGTTGTCCTTGCCAGAAGGAGGTAAAATGTTATTTCAAAACTTGGTTAACAAAATGTTATCAACAGAATAGGAAGAGAGGGAGAAAGAAGAACAGAGCTTACCCAAAGCATGTGGGCCTTGTCACAGCAGGATGCGATATCATAATTTCTGCTAAAACCACAACTTCAGAGGAATCTAGGACTTCTTAAACATCTGAATGTAAACAGAAATAAGAATTCTTTCCTCAGTGGTCAGTAAATGCAATCTAATCCTGCCATGCTACTTTTTACTGCATAATTAAGTCAGCTGGGGAAAAAAAAACCCAACATATGACGATTATGGCAATTGTTTCTTGTGCAGCAAGGTTTGACATCATCTGATGGGAGGTTAATTAATAGTTAACTTGGACAGCACAGTTACCTAGTGAAACCACATTGTTAAACCTCTGGCTGTAACTAACTTGTAACTTGAGAAGAATTTGCTCACATCTGGCTCTGATCCACGTCAGAGACTGGGGACTTTAATGGCTACTGACTCCTGCAGGTATTTAGATAAGTGTTCTGGGTTGCTGCCTCATGAAAACAGACCCTTGTTTTCCCCTTGCATGCAATTGTTGGGAGTATCAACACATATTTTTTCTGCTCTGGAGATAACAGTAATCACCAGCTGGCATGGAAGTATCTGGACAGCAGATACTGCTGTCCTGCTGTGATCCAGTCCAAGACACACGAGTGCCAATGCAGTCATGTGATGTAAAACCATCAAGGAGGACATGGATTTATTCTGGTTGGTATCTAATAATCAGTTGCATAAACAGAAGACTAACTCCCAGGAAGAACAAATCAGTCTGTCCTGAGCACTACAGGACATGATGGTCAGGTCAGAATATAAACTGCATTTTCCCACCTTGGGCTCTTCTATTTAACTGGTAGGGTGCCTTACGGGTATGATGCAGAAGAGATGTCCTCAGCCAAAGCCTACATTGCCTGGCCTTCTCCGTTGCTCTACACCCCCTTGACTATTGCCCTCAAGCACAAGGACTAGTGGACAGCATGCTTGCTGGGTGAGCTGCTGCAGTTGCATGCTCATCATGCAGGATTTGTGACACATCTCTCAATCTTTTGATTGACAGCTGATGTTTGCACAACCTCTAACAAAAAAGAGGATACTTTGCTTCTGAAAAACAGCTAATAAGTTACTCCTCATAACTTAGAATCATAGAATGTTTCAGGTTGGAAGGGACATTCAACGTCTTCCAGTTCCAATCCTCAGCCATGGGTAGGGACACCTCCCACTACTTTGCTCTGAGCCTCTCAAACACTTCCAGGGAGGGTGCATCCACAACTTCTCTGGGAAACCTGTTCCAGTGTCTCACCATCATCACAGTAAGGAATTTCTTCAACAGTTGAAGTCCACTTCTGAGATCCAGACGGTTAGTGGACCTACAAAAGAGGACCAATACTCTCTGTGTCTATGCTACTAAGTTATATGATGCCAGGAATGAGTCCTGTGCCCTGGGAAGAGGCATCATCCCTACTGTTAAGCTGCTGAAGCAGCCCGATTATGGCAGTTTGGGCCTGTGCCAGCTAAAGTGTCCCCCAGCAGTTCCCCGGAGCAGTTTGGGAGCCAAAGAGCGTCCAGGAGCCACCCTGCTCTGAGCACCAAGGTCCTCTGCCTGCCCAGGCACTGGCTGCTCAGCATCACGGGGTCAGGCCCACGCACGTTTCATGTACTAACATACACGCAGCCTCAACTCCCAGAAGAAAAAGCTGGCTTAAAGCTGTCAGAAGATATTAAAAAGAACAGATCTGCTTAGTGCCTGATGATGGAAAAAAGAAAAAAATAAATTAAAAAATTGAACCAAACACTTCCCAAAGCTAAAAAGAGAACTTCTCTGAGGACAGAAATGTCTCTTCATTAACATCACTGGATGAGTTTTATACAGTAAAATGTAAAATATTTTTTAGCCTTATTTTAAAAATAATTTTATTTTGCTTTTTATTTGTTTTACATAGTTTTCAGATTAAAGTGTATTTTTGCTTTCACCTTCTCTGTTTCTCTCTGCTCTGCCTTTCTCCGCTGGAAAAAAGAAGCAGGAAACTAGAGTGAAAAAAAGGGGAGCTCTCTGGGGTTCTGTTCTCACTTGTTTTTCTTCTGTTCAGAAGGCAGGAAGGAGAAATCAAACATTGCTCCTGCTAAGGGAGAAACAGCCACAAAATCTACCTAGCTGCTCAAAAGAAGATGGGAAATGAGAAAGAGAATTGCTGAAAAAAATTATAATAGACAGGGGGCAGAGAGGTAAGGCACTGGAAGTAAGGTTACATGTAACGGTTGACTGGAGATGAAATCCATCTGGAGCTGACCAGCTGCTTTGAGTGTTTGCTCAAGCTGTACCAACATGACTCAAACAATGAGTCTTCTGCTGGTCCAGCTCCAACCTCAATTCTTTAGCTCAGTCTGCACACTCTGGACGTCTGCATCTTTAACAAAAAATAATCATCAAGGTGAAAAGAAGGGTTTAATTGGGCATATGGCACCCTCAAATGGGAAGGATGGAGACAGAGCCCTCTTTCTGTAGAAGGAATTTTGTTTAATTTCCTACTTGGGCGAAAGAGACAAGCACTGTGTAGCAGAAATAAAGGGGAAATAGTGTGATATTGGTCAATAAAACAGAGAGAGAAAATCCAGAAAGCCAAGAAAGGATGGACATTAGTGATTAATATTAACCAAATAAATTCAAATCCACTGAATCAGCAAAGTCACATGTTTGACATGTATTTGTTTTACAAACTAAATCCTGGCATGATCAGTAGTGATTTCTAAGGAAATCAGAGCTACTAAACATGATCCAGGAACAGACTGTGTCTTTTTGCATTTCTTATGGGAGAAGATGCAATCTAGTATGTCAGTGGCAGAATCTGGTCTGCTGATAGAACTCCAGCTCACACTTACCCTGATCATGCACTCATTTCATTTGACATTGCACTAATTTGACAAATTCGAGGGTGATCCACTTTGGAAAAAGAAAAGATAAATTTTTGATCTATAGATAATTGAGAAGTTCCCTAGTGCTTCACAAAGCCTAAAACAGTTTTTCCCACTTCTAATTTGCAACTCCACCTCTCTGTTTAGCACAGCAGTATTGCCATGCAAACACTTGCACAGAAGCATTAAGAGACAATGGCCTGAGAAAAAGTGTGGAGCCAGTGCACACCTGAGACATTGTTAAGCATTTTGCCATTTGTGGCTGGTCGTCCTTACATGATGATTAACCGTGCTCTGTTCCAGTTATTCAACTGGAATCACCAACTGGGACTGAAACCCTGGTAACTGTGTTGTCTGGGTCCTGAGACAATAGAGGATTTCATACTACACTCCATTTTGTAAGCAACAATTTGTTGCATACAAAAAACCATAATATTCTTTAACTTGATGTAGATTTCAAAATGTCAAAGAAGCAGGGCTAATTAAGGTTCAGTAGCAGATTCAATAATGTGAAGTCCTTTTTTTCTGTTTAATTATGGAGAAAAAAAAACAATGGTCATTATGTCCTAATTTGTAAGCACTTTATTTGATGGTTGAGACTAGAAAATATGTTAGTGTTGTTTGTCCTGTCAAAGGCTTTGGAATGGTTTGAAGTCTACAGAGCTACATCTGTTGCTATTTACCGTGGGGTCTTTTTGCCCGATTTCTAGCACAGTTTATAAAATGAAGAGAAATCTTAAATGCTGCAATTAGAATTTAATATGAGGACATTTTCCTCCTAAGAAAAAATAATTAAGTCTTTCTTTGAACTTCTAAAGAGAATATGTATCTTGTAACACACAAAACCAAAATGTTCAGCTTTCCATTTTGTTTGTGGATGTAACTTCTTCTGGATACTCAAGTTTAGAAGTGGACTAACAGCAGGAGAGCTGAGCTCACCAGCTGCATTTCTGTCCCTGCCATGTTCTTACACCACGGAGGTGCCTGAACATCTTCACAGGAGCACTGAACCCCACAGTCCTTTGCTGCACTGAGCTGCTTCCCTCATCTGCTCCTGAGCAGACAGAACCCAAACCTGACACCCAGCTTTGCTCTGTTGCAGTTTCAAGCACAGAGCTGGAAAACCAGTCTGCCCCTCACCCCCACAGTTGACAGCAAATCCACGATTATTAACGTGGTTTTACTCTCACAACACCCTAGCAAGGAAGGAAAATTTCATACCTGTTGTACTGGAAACTGTGCCAAGGATGAAAACCAGGTTTGCTGAATACCCTCTTAATACCCTGCCCTGTCTGCTATTTGTCAGCTCTGACTGCACACCCGCTGCTGTGCCAGAGCCCAGCCTGAAGAAAAGCCCTCTCTTTCCATCCTTCTTCCCTACAGGACAGACACAAAAAAAAAGGCAACCCACCATCTGTGCTTATGAATACTCCACGGGTCTGGCAGAAGGAGGGGGATTTTAGCATGTGGGTAAATAAGACATAGTCTTATTGGGGAAAAAAAAAAAAAAAAAACCAAAGTTGGAAATAATTATACTGTTCCTAAGGGACAACCTAGGAAGAGGCAGAGACAGAGCACAAAGCAGGTAATGAAGAGGCCGTCAAGACTGGCTCCCGCAGCAGAGCTGAAGAGTTATAGGGGATGGGTCCAGGAGAGCTTTACAGCCTGTATTTAAAGAAAGCATATCCTTGGAATAAAAGTGATGATACAACAGTCAGAGCCATTGGAAGTGGATATATATTAAACAATTACTTGGAAACAGCTCATGAAGGGACTCAGGAATAAAGAAAACAGAACTAGAGGGGCATCTCAAAACTTAGCCTATTTCCAGTGGAAAAACTGGGCTACAGAGGAAGGAAAGTGTTAGCCTAGGGAAGTGAGACACAAATTATGAAGACCTGTCTCTTCAGTGTCTCTGCGTCAGCTTTCAAAGAAGATTTTGGGCAAAAATTCTTATGTGATATTCCAGCTCTATTGACAACCACGGGGCTGTGCTTTCATTCCATCTTTGCAACATTCCTCTTCTAAAATGTAGAACAGTGCAGATAAATTTTTAAATATTCTGCAGGAAAATTCATGCAGCTCACATATTTGTTGGCTTTAAAACCAGTAGGGATCCCTTCTCTTGGTCAAATCTAAAAGCCAGTACTTAGAGCAATAACAGTACAAGATTTTTCCCCTTGTGAAAATGCAAATGCCAAAAAAAAAATAATAAATAAATTATAATTAAGGAAAAACATGGGAAAAATATTATGCCATAGTGGTTTTTTTGGGAACCATCATGTAGGTCTCCTGTGACTCTTTCCTCTTCTGCAATCTGAATTCACTTATTATGCTGCATTTCCATGCACCACAGACTCTGTACTTGCAGAGAGGTAAAAGGAAATCCCCAGCTATGGTCCATCATACAGGGGGGAGTTCTTCCCACTGTTTTTACCTTTGATTGAAGTAATACAGGATAGAATGACAACTTATTTAAAGAAACTTGAGTTCAGGTTAACCAAAGTACAGCAACAGTACAGCAACAGTACTGAAATTATTTCAGTCATGTTCAGTGCACTTTGACCTTCTAATAAAATTATAAACAAGCAACACATACAGAAATCTTATGTTTTCAAATGAATAATTTAGCTGAAATACTGAAATTATGGCAGTGGTTGTCACAGTGAAATGTCAACCAGCACTAAGTATTTAGATTTTTTGCATTATTAGCAGCTGAAGAAATGTGAAAGGAGCCCAGCCCAACATTCCAACAAACCACTTGAGCTGTCTGCAACAATATTTTGTATGAGTTATTATACTAATGGGCGATCTAGTCACTACAATATAAGGAATGGAAGTCAATATCCTTCAATTTTGCTTTTCCTCATTTCAGTTAATTTTTATAATTATGCTTAGCACTTACGTTGATCACAGTTCTAAAAAACCATTTCCCTGTTCTCCAGATTTCTAGCCTTCCTTTGGCCCTTTCACCATACTGGTGACATTAAACAAACATAAAAAACCAACCAAACAAACAAAAAAAAACCACTATAAAACTTGCACAAGAGACACTACAAGCCACCCATCTTCTGTGCCACATTCCATATTCCATTAGCCATATCTGTAGGATACAAGAGACAGGTGGGATATGTCACAATGGTTAAGTACAACTTCTAAAACTTAGTCTGCCTTTAGGAAATTAAAGAGTGCAGGAAAAGCAAGGGGTAGCATGAAGCCATCTATACCTCATAGAATCACAGAACGACCTTGGTTGGAAAAGCCCTTAAAGAGTCCAACCATCAACCTAACACTGACAAGTCCTTACTTAAAGTATATCCCTAAGTACTACTTCCGTGTGACTCTTAAATACCTCCAAGGATGGTGACTCCACCACCACTCTGGGCAGCCTGATCCAATGTCTGATAAACCTTTCAGTGAAGAAATTCTCAGTAACATCCAATTTAAATCTCCCCTGTGGCAACCCGAGGCCATTACCTCGATTTCTGTAGGAGAATGCTGTGAGAAACGGAGTCAAATGCCTTACTAAAGTCAAAATAGACAACATCCATAGCCTTGCCTTCATCCAATAAGAAGGTCATCCTGTCATAAAAGGGGATCAGGTTTGTCAAGCAGGACCTGTCCTTCATAAACTGATTGGGCTCCTGCTGACTGGGCCTGATCACCTGCTTATCCTGCACGAGCTGCATAATGGCACTCAAGAAGCTCCATAACCTTCCCCGGCACCAAGGTCAGACTGACAGGCCTGTAGTCCTCATATCCTCACCCTGTGCAACTTTGAGTGCAACCATAGCACCCACTAGCCACACTGAAAACTCCTGCAACTCCTGAAAACTCCTGCATTATGCTTTTGACAGGTTCAGAAATGGTCTGCACTGTGAAGAGTTTTCCTTTGAAGAGCTGCTGGCCTGATTCAAACAGCCCAGGAAGCACAGGAAATACAGTTTTCTTGCTGAAATCAGTATCCCTGATATGCTTTTAGGAACCATATCATTTTTTGAATAGCATTCCTTGAAAACAGTCCTTTATTTTTAGATAGTTTTCCAGGCTTAAATTTGCCCAAATATACCCAAACCATAACAACTTGATAGGAGTCAAGAGCAGAATATCACTGCAGTTTATTAGAGAAGGTGATGAGTGTTAGATAACAACAGAGCCATTATGTAGTTTGGTCTTCAATGTAATGAATACTTCAAAACAGCCACATGAAAGTTAACAAAGTCACCATAGAAAGCAGCATATGCTTACACAGTAGGCACAACAGGATATACATTTCACACGCTTTATTAGTAAAATCAAAAAAGCATTGAAATTCCAGCATGTAAGCACACTCAAACTCAGGGACTTTGCAAGAATCAAATGACATATTAAAAACTCACTTCTTGCAGAAACAGCTTCTTCTTTAACTGTTTGCTTTCTTTTGAGCTTTTAAAACCCTCTCGTCCACATATTCCTTGTCACAACCTTGAAATCCCCTTTTCTGATGAGTAATTCCACATTTGCTTCATTTCTACACCACAGTGTCATCTTAGCCACAGACCTGCCAACCCTTCCTTTTTTAGGTGTCTCATAAAAAATGCACTTGCAGAGACTTCGACTCAAATGCCTCATCCACTTTACAACAGTTCAAAACAATAAAATTGTGTGACACAATTCATGCACCTACTTGTTCCTTTACAAGGAATCATGGATCTTTCTCTCAAAATTTATCATTAAACGTTTGTCTCCAGAGTGGTATGCTTACTTCTGATACCCTAAATATCTTATATCTGTTACAGAAATGAACAAGCATTTTTACAGGCATCTCAAAATCATGATCCTAGTTTAATGATTCAATGTTATATGTTGTAATGTAACAGATACTGCCACATAATCATCAAAGGTCACAGCCTCACTGTGATTTAGAGCCTTTGAGTGAGACTGGATGCTATTTTTAGGAAACATGCTTTGTTTCAGTTTTATGCAAAAACTCCAATCTGTATGTGCAGGGACTGTGATGGCTGTGACTGCCTATTCCAGACCCATGGATCTGAGCCCTTCTCTCTTGCCCATCTCTTCTGGAGCCTGAGCACATTCTGATACTTGCAGCTCCACATCAGTAGTCTCAGGTTTCAAGCTTCACCTATACTTATCAGGTGATTTTGTATGCTTGGGATCAAAAGCTTTGAGGTCTGGAAAGGATTTTCCCATGGGCAGGCTGAGAGAAGCCTGCTGTCTGCTGCTCATGGGGCAATGCACCAACGCATATTGCCTGGATCCCTGCAACCACAGAGGCACAAGAGGCTTCCCGTTCTCCACCAACAGCACTCAATTTTTTGACAAGACAAATATTCCTCCCTGCCCTGGGAACTGAGCAAAATGTGATGGTGATGAGCAGGAGATCAAGTGTAATCTCTGCAAAATCTATGAAATGTGACTTGGCTCCAGCTTCCAAAAGCATTTACTTGCTCTTTGGAGAATTGGTTACTGCCTTCTCAGCCACCAATAGCCAAAACAATTAATAGAGTAAATGAACATGACAACTGGCTCCTCCTGCACTTGCTTGTAGGTGATGCCACTTGGAAAGGGTGTCATCTTGGAAAGGATCATTACAGGGATTACCAAAGGGATGGTTGGATCAGGAAATTTGGATTGCCTTGTAAAAGGTACAAGATTATAGGCTGAGGGAAGCTGGAGACTGTTACATGTCTTCCTTGATTTAAACTAAAAGTTGAGCTGTTTTTTGCCAAGTTGCCCTGGTCTCATGTCACCATGTCATTAGTTTGAATCCTTTGCAGAAAATAAATTAATGGCAAATGCTGCTTCATGCCATACCTGTGGTGCAGGTAATAACATGGTCAGTAATCACTGACATTCTCAGAGAGAGAAAAGCCAAAGCACCTCTGCAAAGAAGCACTTCAGCTCCAGGATTTTGTAACCTGAATTTAGGTCCAACTCTGCTTTAATTATTATTTTTTTTTATGTTATGTCCTAATTCATCTTCTTAGTTAACTGTAGTTCTAGTTCTCCCCCAGATTAATAAAGTTGCATTTTTTGTTTACTTGTGAACCATCAATTTTTCTAGCTTCTAAACAGTCAGACATGACCAACCTAATGCTTCCCAAGGTAGCCACAGACAATGACATGATTTTAACAAGTTTTGACTATTCCAGCTCTCCAGTGAGGTCAGTGAGCTCTGCAGGTATCTCTCACCTCTAGAAAAGACTGTGATGCTTGACTATATGTCAGTATTTTAGCAAATGTTTCCATATGTGAGTACACAAAGCAATTACTCAGAGAGATGCAAGATCAGGGCCATAAGAAGCTGCCTTAGAGATCTTTCCATCTCTGCAGATATTTTACAGAAATAATGTATAAGGCCTAAGTATGGAAAAGATCTTACAGAGTTCAGTAAAATTCTGGAGAAGGCGTCTAATATGTCTGAAACATATATACATGTATTCTGCTCTTTGTCACTTCACTGCTGTGCTTGGTGATGTGCTGAGCACAAGTCCAATGTTCATTGACATTCAACAATGAAAACCCATTAATCAAACCTTATAAAGAAATGAGGAAAATGTAGCAGCCCTAAAAAATGTCAAGCCTGACTTCTCCAAATTTATTTTCTTCCTCTCTATAAATCAGAGTTCAGTTTACACTAATTTTGTGGGTTGAATGTAAAAGGTATGGCTGAGCAGCCACCGAATGTTTGAGCTTATTTCAAATATTTGGACATATTTGGTATGATTTTCAGACCCTGCTCCATCTCTGTCTCTTCTGCTCTGTGGGAAGGCTGTTTCTTAACAGCTTGACAGTTCTCTCCAGATTTCCCCTGCCTTGGGTTGAAGTGGGTACAGGACACAGCTGGGGCTCTCAGCCAACCTCACACTTTCAGGGCTTTAGTTAATCGCCTTCCTTCCCTTCCCTCCTACCCAGATCGCTCATAAATGACAGAGAAATGCCATTTAGTATCTTATCTTCAGTCTTCATGAGAAGGAGATTGGGAGTTCCAAGTGTCATTCCTGACAGAAGAGTGAAATCCACGTAGTAAATCCTTTCCCATCACTAGCACTATTTTCTTTGTAAGTGGTGAACCATTGCATTATCCATATAATCTCTAAGATGATCTCTCTGCAATATTTCTTCAGTTCTTGCCCTAACAAAAATCAAGCTGACTTAACACAGGAATGAGGAAAGTTCTTGCTAGCCAGTGGTATGTCTACTAGAGGGAAACATGAAGGATTTGAATTTCCAGGGCTATTGCCAGGGCAACTTGTAAGGGTCACAAAATGGGGTTGCTATGAAAGCAACAACACTAGCTTCTCACACAGAGAAAAACTATTGCCTAATCACAGGCAGGTTTAAATCTTGTGCCTGATGCACAGGCAGGAGGGAAGAATATCTGTTCCTCATGTAGAAGAAAATGGTTATGGGAGAAGCATCTTGCACAGAAACCAAAAATATTTCACTGTGGCCATGCATATCTCACAATAAATGAATACACTGAAATAAAGGTGGTTTGGGTAAGGAAGGCTCCTGTGTCACATGAGACCAATCATTCATCCCTTCTGCTGGTGCTTCTCTTCTGTTGATGCTTTTCTTCCTGCTTCATCTCAGCCAGGGAATGAGTATGGGTGGGGTGAAGGGGGGCTTTTCCTTGGCTGCTCCATTGCCCAAAGGGCAGGTGGGCAGAAAAGGGAAAACAGCTGAGCCTGTTGGAACCTCTTAATCATCATTACGTTTTGGACTCATAGAGTTGCCTACTCAAATAAATAAAGCCACAAAAATAAAACTGGGGAGCCTGTTCCTGCATCTGCAGATTTGCTATGTGAATTTGTGCAATTCCTTTAAATCCTCTGTATCCAAGATACTCTGTTTGTAAAAAGGAACTAAGAGGTGCTGTCCTGTAGAAAGCATTTTCAAAACCTCTTATGAAAAATGCTTAGTGGTGTGTCTCATTTTTACCAGTGCAGCTGTCCTGCTCAATTTATTTCTTCCTGGAGAAAGTGTGCTCTACAAAATAAGATAATACATTTTCTTGGCTGTGTTCCTCTAGCATGAATATGGTCCCCAGGTCCACTGAACATTGTAGCAGACAAGCAGAAGACATTGCCTGCAAATAATTTTTGTCTTAGAGAGAAAAGGAAATTAATTGTTTTTCCATATAGTCCCTTAGCCACTGGTGAGCTCATGCACAGGATCAAAACCACACCTCTTCAAAAACATACTTATATCATATTTTATCTGTACTTTATCTATTCTGCACTTCAGCAGCCTGTTCTGAAACCATTCAAGAGTCATAGATTTTGTCTGGCTTTGGATTAGATCATAGATATCTTAGCTAGCACATAGCTACTCACCTGAATGAATTTCCTTTATTACCTGAAAACAAGAGCCTCCCTTAAAAATGGAAAAACTTCTCATTATTTACTTTCTAGTTCTGTTTTCCAAACCCTTGCATGTTTGCCACAAGCAGCAGCCGCTACATCTCACCCTAAATACACAGTGTCCACCTGAGCTTTTAAGCCTCCAACAAAATCTTGTTAAGGGTCAACATAAAAAGTAGGCAAGGAGAGTGCTATACAGCTCATACCAAACTCCACTGCCCTAAAAGAATCCAGAGACCATCCTATTTATACTTGAGTACCTGCACTTGGTAGCTTGACAAATCAGATCTAGTTACAGCAGCTATAGGACACAGTGAACAGAGTGGTGAGCTCCTCTGTATTCCTATAAGAGTGACCCCAGACAGGGGCTACAAACCCATCCCTTGCTCCTGTGATGTGTTCTGACTACTAAGATCTTGATACAGCACTCTCCTGTACCACAACTTGCACAGCACTGAGTTCTCCTGAGCCTTCACTCTCATCACCACATTTTGAAAGTAATAAATTTCCCTTGAAAACCCATTTTAAATCATACAAATGGCATCTAGTGGAAACACATAAATAGCTGCTTGTAATCAGCCAAGCTGCCACAGCTCCTTGCACCTCAATGATCAATGGCTTCTTGTGTATGTATGAAAAAATACCAGTTAAAATATTGAAACTTCTGCACTAGTCAGACGTACAAGGTCTTTCCCAAGGAACCAAATTTTTTCAGAGGTCACCAGTGTTGCTGGTAGTGCCCAAGGGCACTGACTTGGAATGCAGGCTCCCCTTGGTAGTGTTGGGATGGGTAGAAAGTGCTGACAAAAAAGTAAAAATGCTGTCCCAAGAAGTAGGAGCAGATTTAAAGGCTTGAATCAAGTCTTCTTCTGAAAGTGACAGTTCCAGACTCCAGAATTTGTCTATCAAAACACCTTAAGGATGGTGCTATAGTTTATAGACTACATTTATTCTGTGGTGGCTCTGAGCCCAGGTATGAAGCAAGTATCTCCTGAAGATTGGTCTGATGCTACATTTGATGAGGATGTTGTGGTGGAACAGCTATTGCTACTGCAGAGATATGTAAGCATTAATTACTTCTTTGCTCTTTTGAGGAAGGTTTTCGTTTCTCCTGAATGTATATTTGAATTCACAAGGTTCCTATATCAATGAATAACCTCGGAATTCCCGGTAAAAAAATGTTTACATAGACCTAGTAAACAGTGGGGAAAGAAGATGGATCTTGAAAGGCAAATTATTTTTGCCCAAATAGCAAAGAGAGTAAAAACAAACCACAGCCTCCTGTATGAAGCTGGTCTTTTGCACACCACTTTCTCTTTTTCTTTTTCTTCTCTTCTCATATTTTCTTTTCTCTTCTTGCCTTGCCTTTCCCCTCTTCTCTTTCCTTTCATTTTTTGGTGAAAACAATGCAGTTTCTTTCTATAAGACAAAACCAGGAAACTCTATCTGGTATCCACACAGTCAACAAAAAAGCAAATCACAGAGGATACTTGTCGTGAACCATTTCCCACTACACTATCTTCAAAACTGGAAAGCACACTACAAGGGCTGTGTTCTTTGCTCTCTTGCGTCTCATTAGCCCTCTGAAGCAGCGGGCAGAGAAGGAAAGCCATGTGTGAGAAGCTCTCCCATCCAGGAGAATGGAAGGATTATCAGGATACAGAGATTGAGAGTGGCTGGCCCACCACCAAAGCCCTCCAGCAGCTCCATCAGCCCATCACTTTCTCTCTGGTGAAGCAGCCACCATGTTGTGGCCCAGAGATGCCTGGCAGTCCAACCCCGTTCCCAAACCTCTCTTCAGCCCCCAGCACCAAAAGCGTTGCACAACCATAGCTTGGCCCAAGCCAAGCCTTCAGTATTTTGGCCTGCTATTGAGGACTATATTACTGTGGTGGGTTTACAGAGGAAAACATGAGGCACCAGGCATTCTGGGAGCAGTCACCAAGACCTTGGCAGAATGGGGAAGCTGCCATTTCTGCTGGATGAAAGGCTTTTTCTGCTTTCACATTCAGATTTTCTGGTTTTTTTCTGCTCCCCTGCATACCCACGTGAAGGCACAATAACTGCACTTTAGGCAACACTCACTGATTTGATTTTTTCTGACTATTCTGCCTCTTGAGTTAAACCCTAGACACTTTCTCTAACCATGGTACAGGTTTCAATCAGAGACAGCAGTCTGGGGAGACACTTCTCTGTTTTTCTTGCTTTCCTTCCCTCTGAAAGGGGAAGAAAGGGCAGAAGGAAAGGACAAAGTGCTGGACAACTTTAGCTAGGGCAGATGCAGCCCCTTTCTTACAGCTTACACATGTGTAATTGGTAACAGTGTTTAGACCTTAGACTAAAACTATACAAATTTCCTCTTATTTAGCCAGTTCTTCCCCCCCACCCCTCCCCAAAAAGGCCCTAATCTAAATAAGATCTGGATATTCAGGAAATGTACAGGCCACTACAATGAGCAAAACATTTGCGAGTCATCCAGAGACTCAGTTTCCTTCCTAAAGGAATAATACAATGGGCTTATTTTGTAAGGAGAAAGGAAAAAAAAAAAAAATCTTTTCTGGGTGCCTACAGTAGTTTTGCTGTCTCTTTGGCTGAAACCTTCTGGAGCATCCTAGAGATTAGGACAACTTGTTAACTTTTTAGTTTTTTATCACTACCTTGTCTACTTCCAAATGTGGAGAAAATTCTAACATCACACTGCTAACACCAAATAAAAACTTTAGTCACTTCCACCCTCTCAACAATAAAGAGAGAAAAGTGATGAGAGTAGAATTTTATTGGCTTTATTTAAACAGGCTTCTTCTCCCCCAACAATACTGTGCTACTACTATAAAACTTTTCTGACACATTACTTTAAACATTAGCACATGGACATGCCAGCTCTGCACTTCAGGAGCTGCAGTTCAATGCCAAGAGCTATTAGTCACATTAAGAAGTCTATTCACAATACGGCAGATACAGAGGAGAGTGTCTGAATCCTCCTGCCTCCAGCCCTGCCCTGTGCCTTGTCCCTCTCGCTGGCTGTGGCCAGACTCATACCCTGGGCAGCTCAGAGAGGTTTTCTACCAGTGGTTGGAAGTATGAGAGGTTTTGGGGAGGGGAAAGTTTCTTTCCTCTGGTTTTAAGGTGGATGCCACAGTAGCACTCCGCTGGGATCACCACAGTCAGCTGAGGACAAGTGATGAGAGAAGGGGAGAACAATGAAGTTAAGCAAACAGAGGAATGTCTCGTCTAGGTCTGGGGAACTTCTAGTCTAAATACATGGCTATCCTCCTTCAGTATACATGTGTATGCTGCTCTTCAGGACAAATGGGGCCTTTCTTTTCAGCCCCTTTGACTTCAGTGAGGATTACACAGCTGGGACTATGACTTGTCTCCTCTTATTAAAACCACTTCTTATAAGTGACGACTGATTCTATGTGCTCCTCTGAGTCACTTCTTCAGAGGAAAAACAGAAAATATTTTAAGACCAAATCTATCATTTTTATGTGCTTATGCCTATATTTAATCTGGTTTGGGGTGAGAAAAATGTATCTAATATTTTTTTTAATTGCGATTTATTAAGTAACTATCCTGGGTGTTTTACCTGTCTACATTTTATCCCATGTATAGGAAAAGGCAAAAGAATCTGAAGTGACCAGAGCACTCCTAAGCAAAGACACAGCCTAGCCAAGGCAGAAGGAATATTCCAGCAAAGACAGAGAGGGAGTAAGCAGGAATCAGACGAACCAGACACAGGACTGTAGAGAAGTCTTAAGCATACATTAATAAATACTAGCATTCGTGGCTTGGTTTATGTTTGTTTCTTTTACTTTTGCATTTAAAACAAGCACATTCTCCTGCCAGTCTCAGGCACTGCCAGTTTGTGACATAACACACATGCTGAAATACAATATGGAAAATATGTACACACGCTGCATAAGAGAGGCTACAGTCTGCAAAAGTGAATGTTGCATCCATCTATCAATTGAAATGGCCTACAATTCAGGGAATAATTGTCTTGAAACAATCTCACATGAATTCACCTTCACGAGATTAGAGGCTGATGTCACCACAAGGGTGAAGTCATCAGCAATGACTTAAGCTAATGGGATAATGCCAGAAGAACTTGATCAGCCGTTTTGCAGAGCTTAACTCCTTCCAAGCAACAAGGAATGCTGAGAACTATTTACCTCTTTTGTTTGCAGCATTTCCTGAGTGGGTTTTAGCACAGGAAAGCTCACAGTTGGCTAATGGGGACAGGGAATGAAATCTCCTTCCTACAGCACTGCTGGTGATCTCTGTTTGGAGATTTTAAAGCCATATGTCTGAATTCAAGTTGAACTTACAGACAGAGAAAACTGGCAGTAAGCTGCAGGGATAATTTTGTGATGTATGGTTAAGTTCCTGCAATACTAACTGGTGGGAGTAGTCCCGGCTCATTTTAGGTCACCAGCACAGAGGGATTTGGCAAAAGGACTTGGGCCCAGCTTGACATTCATTAGAGAGAAAGCTGTAGAAGAGAGATGTGGCCTGCAGTGGCCACAGCAAGGTTTCCCCACATAAGTAAACCCAGCTACCTACCACGGCACGTGGTGCAGCCAAGGCAGAGCTGCGCCAGGCAGCGGTGTCAGCTCAACACGAGCCGGGTGTCTTCCTGAGGTAATAGAAAAGCACATGATTTGAAGTCAGTGGCATTAAAAAAAATCATTGGAGTCATCCCGGAAAGTACAGATATTTTTGTTTGACTGTGTAATGCGTGCTTGTGTGGGAGTGGTGCGAGCTTGTTCTATTTCCAGCCTGTGAGCACCGAGGTGTGACAGCCCCTCTTCAACGCTCATTTGGTGCCGGCGGTGCCACTCCCTGAAGATGGTGAGGTGCTCAGACCAAGCAGAAACTATCTGAAAGAGTGGTAAACCTAAGAGGTGGGCTTGATCCTGGGTGCCACAGAGTTCCCTAGCTGGTTGTGCTTGGTGAGGCCTCCAGAGAGGAGCATGCAGGAAGCAGGATAGCCAGTGTGGTAGAGTGATCTAGCCAGGCTGGAAGGTGCAGGCTGCAGTGCAGGCTGCCCTTGCTCCTGGTGTGGATGTCTTCTATGCACACTGTCAATATGGCTCCAGGGAGGCTCATTTGATGCTGGCAGCATTCAGGAGAGCCCCCAGGCCACACCTTAGCATGCTACAGCTTCACACACAGCTGCAGAGCTCAGGTGGGCTCCAACTGTCCTGAAGCCAGGTTTGCTTTCCTGGAAAAAAGATTAGAGCTTGGCCCTATGTCTCCCTAAATGTTTCTCATGTTTTAAAGCCAAATACTTTATTTAACCCCCTCTTACTCTGCAGTGCTCTTGCAACTCATGTGCTTGGTGAAGCTTGAAAGAGAAAAAGGAGGGCGGTCCTTTTTGCTTTCTCTCGTAAAACAAATCTATGATTTGGATTGAAATGCTGAAGGTTAAACATTGAAAGCTCCTCTAACAGTAAGCACTGGTTGAATTATAAATACAGAGCTGCACAAGGCCAGCTAAAAAGGACATATCTATCCTAAAAGACCTCAAGCTATAACCTTTCCAAAGCAGCTCGACTGTTAGCCCGTAGGCCAGATGTTGCTAAGTAGGTTAACCCATCACCTTCTCCACAGAGGAGATCAAGGATGACTATTTGGACAACAGGTGCAGCCAAACATCCCCTGTGCCTGCCCAGCTTTCAGACCTGGCACCACCGCAGAGACGTGGGGCTGCCACCTACCCCTGACAGACACGCAGAGCCTGTCTGCTCAAGCCTGCCAGCTCCTCTCGCCGTGTCCCTGCAGCTCACGAGGGAAAGGGGATCCCAGAACTGCACTGCAGCCCTTTTGGCCATCCAGATGAAATCACCTGCACTTGAAAGCTTCGTTTTAGTTTCAAATGACCTCACGTTTAACAATACATTCCCCTGAGTACGAAGCATTTGTTGAGGAAAAATTCTACAGCTGCAGACAAAAGCACACTACACTATTTTAGGGTCAGCTTGTCCTTGTTTCACAGGGTCCACACTGTACCAGGCAGAGAAATATCAAGTGGTTCAGAAGTGTACTGCAGGCAAATATATTACCCTTCTTCCCTCTTCCCTGTCCAGGCAGCTCAGTTTCAAGCAATGGATTAAGTAGTATGGTTTAACTAAGCATGAACTGACCCCAGTCACACGTGCTGGAAGAGAAGACATCTTCCACACAAGTAACTCATGCTTGTTTTGAAGAAATGAAGAGTCCACAGCTTGGGAGAGAGCTCCATTTCTGCATTCCCTAATTAGGCCTTGTGTTCTGGCTTCTTAACCAGGCAAAGGATCTGTTCCTGCTG
>NW_009952640.1:145964-172470 GCF_000747805.2 Chaetura pelagica | reverse complement strand
AGGCAAAGGATCTGTTCATGCTGATGCTGTAAGGAACACAAAATGCTCGGTGTCTTCTGAAACACCTAGCCAAGAGGCACCTTCTGAGCTGCATTACATACTTGCAATAAAACAACAGATCAGGGAGAGCTGAGAGTATCGCTGTGGTTTCCAAGGAGCAGGAACTGCCATGCCTTCATCCCAAACCCATCCTGACCCCCATCCAAAGAACAGCTGTCCTGTAGGGCTTACTGAACTAGCACAGTTGGATGCTTCTTCTACAGATCTTTACTTAGGGTTCTCATCAAGTGCCATACAGTTAAATGAAAAAAAAGCCTCTGGATTCTGCAGTACCAGAGTTGGAAAGAAGTGCCAGGGACCTGAACTCCTTTTGCAGCTAGGGAAGGCAAGAGAGCTCCTCCAGAGCTTTGGGTTGCAGGAAGGCTGCCTTGACCTCTGAAAGGCCCTACCTCCTTCCACTCATCACACAGGGACCTGGTGGGGACCAGGCACCTGACCAAGGTGCCACAGGTAAGCACCTAAAGTATGCTGGGAGGTGATTAGCATGTCACACCCCGTGAAAGCAACTGGCACACACTTTGCTCTAACAGACTTGAACACGGACTATGTTGCCTGGTTCCTCAGGAGACACTCTGAACCTTTCATTCGATCAGAGAACTGTGGTGTGACCATCTACCCCCTCTGCTGAAGGTAAGAGAGAAGGTAATTCTAGCCCTTTCATTATAGTAATGTGCCTTATGTGGTCACCTAAACTGGAAGCTTATAAAAGATATAGAGACCCTGTATTCTGCAAAAAAAAGTCCTGAAAAGGAAAACTTCTACAATCCTAATTACAATTTGCTGTAGGAGGTCCAATCCCAGCCAGTTCTCCAAGGCTTGTGGCAGCTGACTTATTATTCTAGCACGCTTGATGGAAATACAAAATTGCATATCCTTCTTTGTAAGATGACTTCTCGGGCTCTGGCGCTTGCTGGCTGTCAGTGGATTATATATTGGATTTTTCTGTCAGCATGTAATAAAAGGAAAGTTTAAAAAAATAAAGCAATACATGAAAATAATTCCATTCATATTAGGCTTTGTAAAACCCACCAGCTAGTTTTGGGCTGCCCATGTATGGATAACTGAATGAAAAGGAAGAGGTCTCCAACCCCTTGCTGAGCTATGCAAGGGCTTGCCATTAACTTCATTGTTATGCTGCCAGGGAGGACTGGGGATTTCCTGCTACCAGTAGTGCTCACACACTGTAAATTATCAACTCTAGACTTTGCCCACCTTATATACCCAGAGCTGGGGTAAATTTCAGAAGAGGTTTACACTGTGTTTTCCCAAAAGACACTTATCAGAAGACTTATCCCATGCTATCTGGCTGAGGTTAGCCAGAGAAGCACCAGCAGATGCCTGTGGGGCTGCCTTCCCCTTCCTCCTCCTTTTTGCTCACTGCATGTAAAAGAGTTGAACCATAAATGTCTGTCCTAAATGTCTTAGCAGTGTCCTTACAGCTTGCTCTCCACCACGTCAAGTTATTCAGCCTGTTGATGGGTGACACTATCCAGCCTTCCCAAGTGAAATCCCCACACACACATTCAGCAGCGCCTGTCCCTGATGGCTCCAACAGGGTGCAGTGCACCCACTGCACATCACGCAACACAAGGCACATCTTTGTTGACTGTGGTCCCCACGTCATGCAGGAGCCAGCTTTCACACAGCCAGCAAAATTTGTAACATGTCTGCTTGAGAAGACAGCAGCAAAATGGTTAGGCAAGTCAACAGAGCTATTACGCTAGTAAGATTTTAGTGAACTGGAAAGGATGGAAGAGTTAGCCCAGCCACATACCTACTGTCTGACTCAGGAGAAAAAATTCAATTGTTTTATTAAAACATGCCTCAATTAACAGAGCTACTTAAAAATCATTTGCAACTCATATTGTCTTCAGATCTGTACAAATAATCCATTCTTCGATTCCTTGGCAAACAAACAATAACAAAAAGATAAAAACAATTCTATTTTGGTTCAAACATGTTTAATCTTAAAGCACAATTTCATTCCTGTATTTACAATGAGGTACATTTAGAATCAGAATATCATTTTGGAAACAAAAAAGCATTTTATTTAGAAAACTACAATTAATATTTGTAAAATGAATCAGCTCTTTCTGAGCCAAAATAATTTTATGAACTCCATACAAATTTTGCCAGCAGATTCAGTAATCCAAATCTACATTTTTTTCTGCAAATAAATTGAAAGGCAAAAATATTTCACCTGGCTCTAATTGCAACTTCAGTCCTGAAAGATGTACGTGTTTCACTTCCCTGTGTTGGATGTGGAGTATAATATCTTCCATATTATCTTCCATAATATCAGGGAGTTTGAGTAGTAAACACTGAAAAGAAGACCTTGCTTTTTGTTATCTGATATTTAATCCCAGCTTTCCCCTTTGTACATTATGTCTAAGGAGCTATGTTTTTCAAAAGCATAAGGGAAACTCATCTGCTAATCTGTCAACAAGCTATCCATCTGTAATGTCTGCTCTACATTTGTTTTGCTATGTCACTATGCACCCAATGTTTGATGCAGATGTTTTGACAGGAGTGCTAGAGCAAAATGAAATTTGTTTTTTCCTACCACCACTGCCCTAAAAAGAAAAATTTATTTAAACAATAAAATCTGGTTTGATTTTTTTAAAAGAATGACCTGCTCCATGTGGATGAGTGACTTCTCAATGCCTTCAGTCAGGGCATCACCTTTCTGCTGTGAGGAAATCCCACCAGCAAGCAATATCGACATTCCATGTCATTTCTACCTTCTAAAAAGACACAGGAGGGTGATCTGACTTTGATTTGCATATTTATATTGGAATCCAATGCTCACATTCCATTAAAGACAGGCAGAAAAGATAGCTTGGAAAAGGCACCTCCCAGACAAGAAGTAGCCCAAACACTCAAAGCCAAAACCGAAACGCTTCTGTCTGTCCCGTACATCGCACCAGTAACTGTGCCAGATGTCCTACCATCTGAGGATGGATGGAAAGACATCTGCTTTCTTTCAGACAGTGCCTTACATGGAGTGCAGGGCTCCTGCTCCCTCAGTGCACTTTCTTTAACTGCTTCCACTTCAGGAGAGGAGAAATAAATAATCAAAAAACAAAACCACCAACAGATCCCTCTTTCCAGCAAATATTACACGGCACCGTGTCTCGTGTCAAGATGGTTGGTGGGACACACAAAACCAAAGTTTCATGTTCAGAATATATTGTCAACAGATCAGGAGATACTTCCAGCGTATATTTCTTGTAAAAGTCTATGAAGCCAAATCACCTGGGTGCTACTGGGTTGCTGGATGATAACCAGATGGCAGTCTTTGTTCAAAAGGAAAGGGCTATGGCCATACCACGTGCTAGTGGACAGGATCATGGCATGCACATGAGCTCTTGCAGTATGGAAGGTGTGGATGGGTGCTTGTGCCTGACCTGAAATCCCAAGCCAGCCTGGCTTTCCTCCCTTCCAGAGAGCTCCCAGGGCAAAAGCGAGGTCTGTGGGCTGTACTCAGGAGTTCCTGCTAATGGCAGGGTGGGAGGTGGGTTTGGACTTGAGAACAAACTCAGACTCATGGTGATGTGGTTAGGCAGCCAGATGGTAAGGGCAGAAGTTCATCCTATTGAACTGTACCTATGGGCCCTCTCGAGTCACTGACACAAGCTTCTCCCAGGAGAAGCCTTAGGGTCCTGAATTAGTTGAAAGTGGATCACACCCTGGAGCACCTTTTTCTCTGCAGGCTCTAAAAAGCCCCTGCCAACTGTCTTAGCCTAGATGTCTACATGCAGATGGAATTAGCTCAGCCATACTGTGAACACCTGTATATTATACACTTTTTAAAACTGTGTTTCTAACCATCTTCACTGCAGGTAGGAGCCTCAAAAATATTTTAAATCTACAGTGGAGAGAAATATGTCACATTCACACTTTGAGCCTGGTCAGGGTATCCCCAGAAGCCATCCAGGAAAGAGGCTAGAGGCATGAGAAAACCTTCAACTTGTAGGGGCATAAAATGAATTCACAACTCTGAAGACGGTGCCACCTGGACTACTTCCAGAGGCACTAGGACCATCATAAATTCTCACATGGCTGCCAGCCAACATCTTGCAGCTGAGGCAGGTTTTCTGCTACCCAGCTGGGAGGATGGGACACATTGGGAGAGGCAGATTGGGAGCCAGGGAAATGAGAACAAGAGAAAACAGAAGAGAGAGCAGAGGACTGCTGACTTCTAGCACTAAGCCTCATTGTACAACTAGATTCAGCAGCTAAAAGATTTGGTAATATTTTTATTAATTTATACCACCTCATCCTTTGATCCACATTGGCTGTTCAAGTATTGCATCTCCCCAGTGCTGTGAGCCTGCCATCATGCTTGACTGGCCCATTTCCTGTTTTTACATCCACGTTTCCTCAGTGTGCTCATCGCATGAAAAATGAACATAAAGCCAAAATGCCCTTTTCTGGAACCACCATGCTTGTTGGAGAGTACAGACAGTGCAGATGCCTCTGTTTCCTTCTTCTTGAGCTAAGTGACTATGAGGATAGAGAAGCAGTATGTGTCTTGAGAGGAATCACATAGGTTTTTACTGTAAAAAATGTAATCTGAGACACTGAAGGAAGAACTGCTGATTTTCTAGCTGCATTACCTATGCTGGCTACTCTCCTGATTTCATAGCATAGAAGGGCTGATAATATCAAAGTCTCTCCTCTTCACTCAACTGTTAGTATTGTTACTTACCCAAGAAGTGTAGTTTAGTGGAGGAAGGAACTGTGGTTCTCTGAAATGTGGTAGCAGGCACAGCTTTTCTGTTCAGGAATTCTTAGTCATTCTCACAGCCCACAAACCTGCTCTTGCAGTTCTGGGGGGCTCTGTGGGTTTTCACTTCCCTGTCACTCTACACAACTAGTTTAAGCTAGCAAACTTAAAGAAGGGCTCTGGCTGTTTCTGCTGTTTAAGAGTGTGACAATTATTTGGTTTCAAATCAGGAAAATCACCACTGATCCGTTAAAGAGAACCATCTATGTGAGTGCTAAATGACTTAAAGGAGAAATCAAGAACTAGCAGGTAGCACAGGAAGTTTTATATGGCTCCATAAGCACCAATTCAATCTGGCTGGCTTTTCCCAAAGTTAGCAAAGATACCAATTATGTATACCAAGAATAAGTAATTCCTCACAAATCAGTCCCTTCCTGGGTATGTTTTAACTTGGAACTCTTTGGAATTGTTTTATATCTCTTGGACTTGTCTAGGGATAGAAGTAATAAGCATAAGAAACAAATCCAGTGTCCAGGTGTACTTTCACCAGGATAGGGGCAAAATAAGATTACTGTGCAGGTCATTATGCCTTTCTATAGGCACTTCCAAACAGTACTGGTCTTTTTTCCTATTGTCATGTTGCATTGTAGACTCCTGCCATCCTCTGTCACATGTTTCAGCATTTTACCTCATCTTGGAAACCTATATTTGAGATCCTTTTTCACTGATCACCTCCCAAATTAATTCAATTTCAATATTTCCTCTCCCTGTATCAAAAGACCACAAGGGTCATTCTTCCATTTCCTTGGCTCCAGATGGACACAAGTTTTCTGATTCTTCTGATTGAATAGGTACATCTACTTTCAAGTCTCAGTTTGAATCAGGAGCACACTTTGAAGTGAATCTCCAGGTTGTCACCTCTTAATGTGCATTGGTTCATCACCACAAAGTGGGTTCAGAGCACACAAAATGGATTCCTTTTGGATAAAGCTGTTGCAGGAGGGATGCCATGGAGCCATCCTTCTCCAGCAGCTCCTGGACATGCTCTGCATGGACCAGACCAGATCCAGTCTGAAGTAAACCCCCTGAAGCATGCATACTATGGATGCCAGGACCTCAGCCACAACCCATCGCTTTACAAACCTCCTCTTGCTGACCTGTACTGCTTGCTAATATAGGTACAGCCAGCAAATGCTATAGGAAGTCTAGGCCGAATTCTGAGCCTAAAATCTTTTAAAATAACTTGTTTAAAGCAATGGAAAAGATGTCCTGCTGTTGTTATATAAATCTTATCTTTGTATGAATCAGTTAACCTGCAATACAAGCGTTCCCAGAAGCACAGCTTATTTCTGGTGTAACCCAAGTTTACATTTGGTCTTTTACTAGTATAAATATTTTAGTAAAACAGGCCAGATCACAACTGGCACAGTTCTCATAGTAAACTTTTAAGTCTAAACTGTTCACAGAGTGAATGAGATTCAGTCCTTGATCCACAGCCTAAGTGACGGGCACAAGAGCACTGCAAAATTGACCTCCCGAAGCCTGAGGAAGGTTGTGTTCCCATCGAAACTGAGATCAAGGCTGGGCAGAACATCAGAAGGATGCTCACTGCTGGGTGAGAGCCAAGCCTGTGACCTCTCCTGAGGACCTCTAAAATTATAATGACTAGGGAACAGGTGATTTTGTATGCTGAAGATTTAAAGTCAAATGTTGCTCTCCTGGCAGTTAGTGAAGATTTTAACATAAGGGAAATTCCCCCATTACCTCTGGGGAAACCAGTAAGTGTAAAACTTTCCCAAAAGTACCATCTAATGAAATACTCACTTTTAAGATACAAAGGATGTGTCATCATGTATAACAGAGTCATAGAATGGTTTAGGTTGGAAGTGATCTTACAGATCACCTAGATCAAATTCCCCTGCCACAGACAGGCACACCTCCCACTAGACCAGGTTGCTCAGAGCCCCAACCAACCTGGCCGTGAACACTTCCAGGGATGGAGATTCCACAGCTTCCTGGGGCAACCTGTTCCAGTGCCTTGCCACTCTCACAATAAATAATCTCTTCCTAATGTCTGACCTATATCTCCCCTCTTCCAGTTTTAATCCATTACCCCTTGTTCTCTTGCTACGTGCCCTTGTAAAAAGTCCCTCCCCTCCCCAGCTTTCCTGTAGCCCCTTCAGGTACTGGAAGGCTGCTAGAAGGTCTCCCCAGAGCCTTCTTCAGGCTGAACAACCCAAAATTACTTATGGGGTTGGGCCTAATTACATTTTCACTGGCGTTATGCTTATGTGAAGCTACACTACCATACAGCTATTCCTGATTTGCAGCACTGCAAGTGTTAAAGGATCTACCTGCTTGGGTGTATGGATATTTCAAAAGGCATGAGTTCAGTGGATAAATGGAGTTACTCAAGGATAACGCTGATCTCTTTGAAATAGTGTGACATATCCCATTTCTTCTATAAAATGAAAATTAAAAGGAAATAAAAGAAACAGATCCATCACAATTGTTGGGGAGATATTTTACAGGATGTGACAGCATTGGGAGCTGGCAACTCTCTCCGTTCAAATCCATAGGTCTAGTACCATTTCAAAATCATTCCCCGTGCATTGCCTTCATGCCTCCTGTTCCAAGAAACTAGGGCTCTGACCTAAGAACAAATTCCTTTTGAAGGCATCAGTTATTAATGTGTAAGCTTATGTGCTGATTATGTGCTTAAATGCTTTCCTAAACTGAGCCCTGGAACTGATGGAATATGACAAAAAATGTCCAGTGCATTCATTCCTAGACGAGCCGTCCTGATTGCATACACTGCTGTACCTGTTTGCTCATCAGCACCGTTCCCACAAGTGTATTTATTCACCTCAGTGTTATTATTTTTACTAGTGCTCCTACTGACCCATAGCCAGTAACCTTTGCACAGCTTGTCAGTTTGCAGCACAATTTCTTCGCCTGTTTAAAATTTTGATTTGCCAAATCATGTGAAACTGGTGATCACTGGCACCGTACAAATAAAGAACATTAAGATGTCACATAGCATGATATGAACACTGCATGCACCAAAAGTAATACCCTAAACACTTGGCAGACATTTGCTCTGCTGAAAATTAGAATGAACTTGTAGCATATTTGCAAGCAAAGGGACTATGTTAACATAATTTACTCATGGTAAACTGTTTAGCCTTTCTACTAAGAATAATTGCAGCAAATACTACAAGAATATTTTAAATTTTGAAACAACTCTCCTATAAACTCTGGAGCACTCACAGTGGGCCTTGTCTGATGTAAGAAGTTTATACAATGGGTTTACATCTCTTCGTGTGACTTTTGTTTTGCATTATTCTTATTAATTCTTTGTACTTTGGTAACTCCTAAGGGCCCTGGGAATGTACTAGGACCCCATTATGTGAACACTGCATAGACACAGAAAGAAAACACACGGAAAAATTAAAAGTAATCTGTAAGTTGCACTGTGTCTGAATATGCTGCACTTTGGGAATGACTTTGTAAGCATTTTTTCAAGGCATCTGCCAGTTAGATAATGGACTGAAACACCTTTGAGAAGGCTCTGCATGACAGCAGGCGTTCATATTAGACACAGACAATTTAAAACTCTCCTATATTACACAACAGTATTAGGCCTTTTGAGTTCTGCTAAAATGAAAGTGCCTCAAGACTTTTGTACTTCTTCTAAGCATTTTTGTAAAGACAAAATGAAAGAAAAGAATGTGGAGAACTACATCTCATAATCCAATTATATAGTTGTGCCATATTAAACTATGTCCAGGATTCCTATTTTTAAAAATTTTTTTAAATAAAAATCATACTCCAAAATACTTCTTTGTTTATGATCCACACAAACATTTTATTGTTAGCATTTTGCAGATCAAAGAACATGCAGAAAAGCTGGGAAGAGTTTCTTTTCTCACTGGACTGAGAGTTTTGTGAATATAAAGCACAAGAGAAGCCTCTTTATTTAGGTGCCTCTTTAGTAGCTGAGTCACGTACATATTGTTGGACACGAAGGAAAGTTTTAAAACAGCCTGGCAAAATCTTACCTCCCAGGGGTGTTATTTTTTTAATTGAAAATATCAGCAGTGTTTTCATCACTGTAGAAAAGGGCAGGTTGTGGGTTCCGTACCTCGGTTGGCACGTGCCCATCACCATTTTGCAGAAGTGCTTTAAGATAATGTATCAAGCAGCAAATAAGCAATCAGCTAGCCTTTTCATTTGTTACACCAGGGAGTGCCTGCAGTCCTTGCTGCCAGCCTGCCCGGGCCCCCCTCTGCCTCACAGGGGTGCTACCGCTGTGCCAGAGGCAGCAGAGCCATTGCCCACTTTGCTGGGACAGAGGAGGAAGATGCAGCATGACAGCAGGGGCTGCCCAGAGAGGTACCTGCACCCAGAGAGAGGATGGAAATCTTAATTCCTTCCATCTTCTCCCCCCTTCCCCCAGGTCCCATCTCCCTGCCTACAGTGGTGGGGGAAGGTCCTGCCTCCCCTCTGATGTCTCAAGCTGAGGAGAGGACAGGGCCAGAGCAGCAGGCAGCCAGGGTCCCAGCGGCAGAGAGGAAGACCACCTCCAACCTAAATTACTGAGACCTCCAGGAGCACATGTCAGTGAGGCATGAGGCATGAGGACCCACCAGCACAAGAGGGCAACCCAGACCAAGGGTACGTGCCAGCACACTGAGACCTGTGTGATGCCTCTGCTCATGATGGATCCCATCCCAAAAGGCCATGTATTCAACTGGGAGGGATGCTAGATATAAGGAAGAAATGTCTTGCAATGAGGGTGGTGAAACACTGGCACAGGTTGCCCAGATAGGTGGTCAAAGCCCCATGCCTTGAAACATTCAAGGTTGGACGGGGTTCCAAGCAACTTGGTCTAGTGGAAAATGTCCCTGCTCATTCACTGCAGGGAGGTTGGACTAGATGATTTTAAAGGTTCCTTCCAACCCAAACCATTCTATGATTCTGTGATTAATAAAAGAGCATTGCGTTGTTAACAAATTCTGCTCACCTTTGTAGCATTAGAAGAACAGGAAGAACTCAGGCCAATGAGAGCATGAACCACTGTGCCCCCAGCAAATACAGAGGGAGACATCCCTTGCCCTCTCCCAGCCTCTGCATGCCAGGGACTGGGACATCTGAGTCTGCAGCTTTCTCTTTTACCCTGTGGGGACTAGGCCTGCACCCGTAAGACAAGAAGTGGGAGCACTGAGGATTTGTACAGGTGGGTGATGACAGCTTCTCTTTTACTCTGTACTCTTTTTATAATGACATCTAATGCTCACTTAGTCCTTCTGATCACAAATAAACAGGGAGCAAATGTTAACTCTTTCCTGAGAGACAGAACTTAGGTAGAGACATTATGTTGTACATATGTACATAGCTAGTCTTATTTTACCTCTTGTGTCTCACCTTGCATATTTTAATAGTGAATTCCTGATCCCTGTGTATCTGCTCTCCTGCAAGTGTTGTTTCTTTTTCATGACTCAGTCACTCAACATTTGATTCTATGATTCTATTACTCTCCCCAGCTTTTTTTATTCCATTCTACAATTCATTATAAGATCTTCATGCAATTCATCTCAGTTGCCTTTAGTTTTACTACCCTAAACATTTTTTTTATTACTGATAAACATTGCTGCCTTGGTACCATCACTTTTACTAGGTCATTTGCAAAGATGCTGACCTACACATGTGCCTATGGATACCTTCAAATACCCTTTCTCCATTGTGCAAATTAATAGTTCCTTTGTCCTTTTTTCCCAGCATTTAGTCAACCATTAATCTGGATCTCCACTCTGATTCTGTAACAGCTCATTTTCTTTAAGAATTTTGAATTAAAGTTTTTGAAAAACCCAATCCACTGTTTTAATCAGACAACATTTGCCTGCTTCCTTCTTGTAGATCAGAATCCCTAACTTTTAGGCTAAGATCTAGCCAGAGCCTTGAAAGAAACTGCACATTTAAAGCCCATATTTTTAAGTTTTTTGTCTTCAGATAGTCCCTCGGGAGAGCATAACAATAAAAAAAGCAAAATTTTCACTCTGGCCTGAAGTATGGCTTTTGGCTTTACAGTGCCAAGTTTTGTGAGTTAGTTTATTCTCCCAGTTATGTCAGCATGCAGAGTAGATGTCTAGTTACCTGATTTGTGGTGGTAATCAGGTACTCAAATGGCCCAAACTGTGCAATTACTGGTGCTGGCAGATTACAGATGGAAAACTAAGACCAGGCCATAAAAATTTGATCCTCTGTGTCCATAGTCATAATAAAACAGTTATGGTTGGTGATTGATTATAGGAATATTAAAATGCAGAAAAATTTAAAAAAAAAAAAAAAAGCTGGTTTAAATTGCATTGTATTCTTGTGTTTAGGAAAAAAAAATGATTGCCATTATCTTGACATGTTTATCACCTTGAGGCTGAGCCAGTTGTTATCGTGTGAGTTCATTCTGTGCTGTAGCTGACAAATACTATCATGTACTATAAAAATCATTATGGCTCACTTTTGCAGCTGTAATAAAACAGAAAAGCAAATACAGCAACCTTTTATATTTAGGACCTCAGTCCTAGCACACATCCAGTAAGACTGTGGCTTAAAAGTTTAGACAGAAAATAAACCAGATTCTCAAGTTCATTTTGCAGGTTTTATTCCAGAATTGATCTCAATGGCAATCATTGTCATTTGTGTAAGAAAAAGATAAAAGAGAATCAGAGGCAATATATTGACACCACATACTGTTGATCTCATGTGTTTGCCACGGACTCGTCTGCATTTTTTAGCTTATCTGCTTCTTTCTCTTGGAGTGAGCCTCAGAGGTCTGAAAGTGTCCCCTGGCTGCACCTCCTATCTGAATATTCTTTCCACAGGACATTTTTTAGCTACTCTTTCCACGGGAGTGTTCTCCTGCAGGACCTTCTTCACACAGCTCTGTGACTATGTGTGGGTTGCTGCTGCATTCTCAGTGTTGTGCTCAAACCTGGATCCCCCCCTGTACCCACAGCACTGATGTACCTCTGGGTTGCTCTCTATCATTCACCAAACTGCTCCCTTGCCAAAGGGATGCCAGAGTACAGTTGGATATTGCTGTCAGGAATAGCCCAAACTTAGCCTTAGAGATGTCCATTGCTTGCACATTTTCCCCATAGATAAGTATGTCACTTCAGTGGTATGATCAGAGTCATACCCACCACAACTCCTCTGCTTCTAAGAGTGATGTGGGGTTGGTTGTATGTCTCAGTTATGCTCCTCAAACAGGACCAGATGTACATCATCTTAGTGTCAGTTCACACCTTTCCTTCAGAGTCTGCTGCCACTGTCCCACCCTACAGACTGAGGGGCTGAAACAGTTGAGCAATCTAACATTGCTCACGTTTTACCTTTTTCCTCATTCACCTTGCTTAAAAATGCTTGAAACTCCTCATTTAGCTTTCACACACACACACCAGATCAAAACTGTAACCTAGCTGTGGACACTTGCAGCATCAGAAGACAAGGTGACTTTTGCTTGTATGTATCAAAAGAAGTGAAAGGGATGGGTTTCACCTATTTTTCTCATTTCAGGATACCAGAATTTCAAAAATCTAAAAGCATGCCAAGCAAACCAAGAGGAGAAATGCACAATGTCTAACTAAAACAAAAGGCTTAATGTCCATCTCAGTACTTCACACCAATGTCTTCAAGGAGAATGCCCATCAAGGTACCCTGGGGGCTGGTATATGAGGTACACGAGGGCTGGTTTAGTGAGATGACAAAATTCAACACCTTGCAGGATTAGACATGGGTTTGCATTCTTGGAAGAGCCAATCTCACTTACTATAGGCTGGAAGAGTATAAGAAAAATATAATATCCAGGAAGGGTTAAAAACCCTCCAGATTCTGTATCAGTCTAACTCTCTTTAAGCCACCATTCATGTCTGGTGTTAGCCATAGAAACATAGAATCGTAGAATGTCTTGGCTTGGAAGGGACCTAAAAAGCTCATCTAATTCAACCTCCCTACAATAAGCAGGGTCATGTCACACCAATGTCCAACCTAAATCTATCCTTTTTCAGCTTGAAACCATTACCTCTTGTTCTGTCATTAGATGCCCTTGTGAGCAGGTCTTCCCCAGCCTATTATAGGCTCCTTTCAGGTACTGGAAGTTCACTATAAGGTCCCCCCAGCATCTTCTCTTCTCCAGGCTAAACAACCCCAACTCCCCCAGCCTGTCTTCATAAAAGAAGCGCTCCAGCCCTCGGATCATTGTCATTGCCCTCCTCTGGACATGTTCCAAAAGGTCCACATCCTTCTTCTGTTGGGGGCTCCAGAGCTGGATGCAATCCTCCAGGTGAGGTCTCACCAGGGCAGAGTAGAGGGGCAGAATCACCTCTCTCCTGCTACTGGCCACACTTCTTTTGATGCAGCCCAGGATGCAGTTGGCCCTCTGGGCTGCAACTGCACATTGGTGGCTCATGTCCAGCTTTTGATCCACTAGTACCCCCAGGTCTTTTTCCACAGGGCTGCTCTCTAGCATGTCTTCCCCCAGCCTGTATTCATACCTCTGGTTGCCCTGGCCCAGGTGCAGGAGCCTGCACTTGGCCTTGTTGAACCTCATGAGGTTCCCCTGGGCAGCTTGTCCAGGTCCCTCTGGATACCATCCCATCCCTCTGGCATGTCGACCACACCACCCAGATTGGTGTCATCAGCAAACTTGCTGAGGGTGCTCTCGATGCCACTGTCAATATCATTAATGAAGATATTGAACAACACTGGTCCTGGTACAAACTCTTGAGGGACACCACTTGTCACTGCTTTTTACCTAGAAATCAAGGCATTGACCACTACCCTGTGGATGCAACCATCCAGCCAATTCCTTATCCACTGAACAGTCCACTGAACTTGTATCTCTTCAGCTTAGAGAAAAGGATGTTGTGGGGGACCATGTCAAAGGACTTGCAGAAATCCAGATACATGCCATCCATAGGTCTTCCCTTGTCCAATGACACAGTCACTCCATTGCAGAAAGCCACTAGTCTTCATGTCTGATATACTTACAGAAACAAAATAACGACAAATAAGCACCCGTGTCAGGATGGCAGCCCCTGTAGCTTTGTGTTATAGCTGTCTGATGGCCTGAGATGTTTTCTATATGTGTGCACTGCTGTAGCATATTACATGAGTTGTAAGCAGAAGCAAGGAGAATGGCTCAGGATGAACTGCCGGCACCTCCTTGTACATATTTTGAAGATGTTAAGAGGTAATGGTCACATTTTTTGCTCTGGATATTGTTTACATTATCTCTGGGGAGCTCCTACAGCAATGCTGAGAACCAGAGCCAAAGATCAACAGTGGAAAACAGCCAAGGGATGGATCTCAGGTAGCTGCAGGATCTCAGGTAGCTGCGCAGGTAGAGCTGACACCCACAAGAGCATGCAAAGAGTTTATGTCTGCTTCCCCAGCCCCAAGGAAAGAAGCTCCTGTCAGTCTGATGGATATGTTTATAGTCTGCTGTTTTAAAACTCTTTCATTTCAACTGCTTGCAAACTACACTGTTGAAAAGGCAAAGACTTGGTGTTAAGCAATTTGACTATGTAAACAACACCAGTCCAGGACCCTCAGCAAGAACCATGGGTAACAGTTCAGTTATGTAGGCTGAGTAAATACAATACAACAAAGTACTGAAGGCTCATCTGAAAAGTAGAAAAGAATCCCACCTCAGGAAAAATAAAGACATTTACAGCCTAAAGTATCAAGCTGTGCCAGAAAAGCTAGCAGGGATCAGCTCCTAGCAGCAGATCCAGTAACCGTTTGTTCAGAACAGCATTTAAACAGAACATAACAAAAAGTACCTTTAAGCTCCTTTCACTTTTTTCCCTGTGAGCCTCGGGAATATAACCACATGAATCACTTCAGCACTGATTGGCAAGTTTCTGTATTGATTGGCTTCAGAGTCTGATTAGATAAGACAGAGCCAACTAATAAGACCACTAGAAAGATCTACTGGAGTATTATCAGCTGAGATAAACTTCCAAAACCCCCAAACCAGTCTATTTAGTAGATCTTTTATCTAAACATATCCTGATATTGCTGACAGTATTGTGCACAAACAAAACATGGGATACTAACAAAAGAGCTTTGTAAAAAAGGTGGCTACTGGCTTGGAAAGAAAAAGAAAGCAGACAGGCTTTAAAGCCAGAAGCAAGAAGTGGAAGACTGGCCATTCCTTACCTGAAATTCAAACTCACCTCTCACCCCCAAAAAATAAAAAGGAAGCTCTAGAATATTTTAGTGAGACAGTTCACGTCCCATCACAGTGAAAATGTCAGCTGATACCTCCCTTCTTCAGAGGAGCAGCTGGATACTGAACACTTTGTCTAGCAAAAACACTTTTCTTAAGCTGTGTGCTCTGCTTATATTCCTTCTTTTTACTTTGTCATGTTGTTTTTCAGCTATTGTACTGGATCTGCCTGAAGCCTTCCCTCAGTTCTCACACAGCTCTTTTGGAAGTGAAAAATCTTGCTGACTCGGTAGGGGTTTTGGCTGATTAAAACCTATGTAAGGGAAGCAGGGCAAAGCCCAGGGTCTGTGCTTCAGCCTTTCCCTCTTCAGTCCTGCTTTCAGCTCCTCCATTCCAAATCCCTGTATTTTCCATAGGGTGGAAAGAAGTGATTTGGGGGTATATAGTACACAATCTGTTGGGATCTATAAGATGCACAGCACTCATTTAAGGCAGATGCCTAGGAAAGAATCCAGCCCAGCCCTGAGCTCGTGCATCAACCTGAAATAATTAATAAGTCTAAAAAGGAAAAAAGGAGTTTGAACAAAATGTGCACTCTGAATTTCCTCAGAGGAGTTTGCCTGGGAAAAGCAAGAAGCATTCCTAACCCTTCTCCAGCTCACACTGACAGGAGGTGAAGCCACAGGGATGTTCCAGTGTACTGAACAAGGCAATGAGTTTTCAGAGCTGTTATCTATTTAAAAATAAACATTCCAGTGTGTATTGTTATCATATTTTGTGCTGCTCTAGTATTTTTTAAAAATACTAAAGGCTTCTGAATAACACTTTCAAGGGGTATTTGCATAGCATCTGGCACACATAAAAATACATACATACATACATACATACATACATACATACATATTGTCTGTCCACCCTTCTGTTCAGGTTTTTATCTGAAGAAGACTTTATTTCCCAAGAAGGCAACTGCTCCTTGAAACTGATGAAAAAAAGGTGATTATCCAGCATACATGGCAAGGCATGCAGAAGCCACACCTAGTGTTCTTCCTTTAAGGGCTGTCATTACATCAATTAAAGGTCTCTCACATATTATCTTCAGTATAGAAACTCCAAATCACCCTAGAAAAATTTCAAATGGTCTCAGAAAGCCTTTCCCTCCGTTTATGGTACAGCTAGCCATAAAAGCACACTTTTCTATGTTACCCACAATCTGCTTACAGGCCTTATGGCCCCAGATCTGGAATGTTGATGCTCCCTGCAGAGCTCACACGGTACAGTCATGGTTTGTTGTTTTTTTTATTGGGGTTAAGTAGCATATGGATTCCTTAGATAAAAAAGCAACAGCAGCAAAGCTGAGTGCATTTCTAGAGCCTCAAAACAAGAGCTGCAGAAAACAACCAACTGGATATGTAAAAGCTTCCCACACTTGGCTACCACCAATATCCAGGTAGCTGAGCAGACAGGCAGAGCTTTGTTTCCATTTGGTTCCTAACACCACAGCAGTGCATTCAAAGCTGCTGTTATCTTAACAATACCATCATAAAAGTTCAGCCTTCCATGCCAGTACAAAGGTTATCAACTTGTTTCTGAAACACAAATTCACTATAAATCTACAAAAGAGCTGGGATAACTGAGGTGGCCCCTTTGCTGGTGACAAGGGGAGAGGACTGGTCTCCAGAAAGACAAGCAGCCTTGTGAGGGGGTTGAACTCCAACCTCACATTCTCTCCAAAGGGAAAAACATTGATTTATGTGTACCACTTCACACAGGTTATCATGTTAAAAGGAGAAAGCCTATTGGAAATCCCAGGGATTTGTATCTCTGCTTGGATATCTCTCAAACTTGGAAACACCAGCTCCTTCGCAGGATCACACTTAGACAAGTCACTAATATGAAGATTATCCAGTATTTTGTCTTTGTTTTGTCTTCTCCTGCCTAGAGGATAGGTAGGTTTTTAAGTGCCCAGGAAGACATAAAGGAAAGTGGTATTATCCAAGTGCTAAGAAGAGCTCAGAAATCATCATGTTGATTCTCAAAGCACTTTGTTGCTTTGGACACCTCTCACTAGACCAGGTTGCTTCAAGACCCATCCAAACTGGCAATGATTTCCTCCAGGGAAGGGATGTCCACAACTTCCCTGGGCAACATGTGCCAGTGGGTCACCACCCTCACAGTAAAAATTTATCCCTAACATCTAATCCAGATCAATCCTCTTTCCATGTAAAGCCATTACACCTCACCCTATTGCTCCATGCCCTTGTAAAAAGTCCATCCCAAGCTTTCCTTTAGGTGCCTTTTGTTTTGAGAAAGAGCATTTCCTAAAAGATCTACATTTGGAATTTTTATACAGAGTTTTAGAGTCAATCATAGAATCACAGAAAGGCAAGTTTGGAAGGGATCTGAAAGAACATCAGGCTCCAACCCCCCTGCCTGGGCAGGGACATCTCCCACTAGACCAGGTTGCTCAGAGCCCCATCCAGACTGGCCCTGAACACTTCCAGGGATGGGGCATCCACAACTTCCCTGGGCAACCTGTGCCACTGTCTCACCACCCTCATAACCACAGAATTCCCTCCTAATGTCTAGTCTAAATCTTCTCTCTTCAAGTTTTAATCCATTACCCCTTGTGCTCTCACTACATGACCTAGTAAACAGTCCCTCCCCAGCTTTCCCATAGCTTCCCTTCAGACACTGGATGCATTAGCAAAAAGCAGCTTTACACACCAAAACTGAGTCACAAACTACAAAAAAAATAAAATAAAATTAAAATAAAATAAAATAAAATCCTAATTTCTGTGTCTAGGAGTGCTTTGCATGCTGAATTGGGCAGAACAAATGAAGACAGGAGTCTGTCTGCAATCTTTACTCAAAAGAAATTGAGCTGAAGTTGAAATTGGCTCAGGAGATAGCAGCTAGTAGTAGGAGAATGGGAATTACATCAGGTCATATTTAAACCATGTATCCCATGATGAATTTATTCTCAGCCAACAAAAACTAGAGTCTAACATTTTGTTCTTGTATATGCTGTCTGCTCCAAGGGTGTCTAAAAAGCTGTCTGTTGAAGAAGCAAGGCACCACTGGACTTTGTTTTCTTTCCACATCTGCATTTTTGCCTTAAGGCAACTATATTAATTGATACTATATTCAGGAGTTACTTAATTTAGGCAACCTGGAAAAACCAGAACACATTTGCTACCAAGTGTGCCCTTTCCACGTGGAAAATCATTAAAACCTCAGAGACATTTCAGCTCTGATGGGAGGTGTCTTTCACTCAGTTGAATCAAACCATCTATATGAGGAGATGTTGACAGAATGTTGCTGAGTTGTAAATTACCTACAAATGTGAAATTGTTCTGTGTTAACTGTGGTGCTGCTTAAAATAATATTTACTGATAATTTATCTCCCAAAGTTATATAGGTAATGATACTGTTTCCCTAATTCCTTCTTCCTCTTTGAAAAAAAAAAAAAAAAAATGTTCTTTGAGAACTTATGTTGTCTTGGATTCTGTTTTTTCTTATTATCATCTCCGTTCTTTTACACACTTGGATTCTCACTGGCAATACTTAAATTAACATTTGAGTATAGACCTATTATTGACTATAGATAGTATAGACCTCCAACATATGTAAAAGAAGTATGCAGTGAAAAGAGTATATTCACATTTGTATGTGTCTTGTTTGTTGTGTTTGTAGAATCATAGAATCATAGAATGGTTTGGGTTGGAAGGCACCGTAAAGATCATCTAGTTCCAAACCCCCTGCATGGGCAGGGACACCTCCCACTAGACCAGGTTGCTCAAATTTCCAAGATAAGAATTAAAATGAAGTACCACTGTGAAATGTAACTGTGAAAACCTCCTGCAATATTCCATCTTTGTTGTTACACTGAATTCGGCAGCTAAACTGCTTAGTTGGGAAGTAAGTTTGGGGTTTATATACTGTGATCTTGTAAAGTAAAGCAAATAAGAAAAAGCAAGGTGGACTTTAATTATGGTGATAATCTTTTCATTGGGAACTTTGCCCTTTTGACCAGCAATGAGGAATTTGTTTAGCTTGCCTATTCAGTCCCAGAATGGATTTCAAGACAGGAGTTAACCTAAGCAGATCTGCTCAGCATTGGCAGCAGTTCACCTGGAGCTCCCAGGACCCTTTCTGCATCGGTTGCTGTCTCAAAACACCCAGTGATCTAAGGAAAATGCAGAAATCACATGAGCGAATCTCTTACATTTAGACTGCTAGAGGCATGGAATACTTCCAGAGCTCTGTCTGAATCTCTCAGTCCTTGCTTACTTTTCACTGAGTGCTTAGTGCAACAAATTCTGGTTGCACTAAAACAGAGTCCATGGGAGTTGTGCACATGGCACACACAGCTGCATATCCCACCTCTTCAGGGATGGGCCTTCAGTTAGCACCTGAAGATGCAGCCTTGTTGATTTCTTTCTGTATTTTATTAATAACGTTGTGCTGTGGCCAACAAAATCAGAAACAGGCTGGTGTTCAGCTTTGGTGGCTGGCACAGAATTTCTATGAAATTTGAGTTAAATCCTCTGCAACTTCTTATGACAGGAAGAAAAAAGATGGTCTTGCAGCTCAGGCTGTTGCATGTTGCTTTAAAGATCTACCCCTGTTGCTGCAGCACAGTTTCTGTGCAGTGTCAAATTAATGAAACCAAACTTGCCACTTGAGTTCACTAATCACTTGTGCCTTTTTTTTTTCCCCCTGCATACTCAGCCCAGTAAGCAGAGGTCCGAAACATTAAGCACTTAAACATGCAAATGAGGCCAATGGAAACATGCCTGAGTGTATCTGTGCTACATAATGCTGGGCACAGCATGGATAGGATTCATCTCACCCAAAACCTTTATCTACACTCTACCTAGAATCAGTGAAGGAAAAAGGATAGCTTTGTGTCTCTCAGCATACATGAGGTACCTACAGACAGAAGAGGTAGTGCAGAATTCCAAGACAGGGAGCTCAGGGGGAAGCCACCACACTGCTGGATATCTCTCTGCTGGTGAGCTCTGGCAGGTTCAAAGGTGGCACAATAAAATAGACCTTGAATTTTTCACGTGTCTGTTCCCTGTGTGTAGAACAGAGGCTATCAAGAAGAGTTCAGTTTCTCCCTTGTGAAAATGAGTAAGAAAAGCACAGGAAAAGGCTGGGTTTAGAGCAGAGCATACAGTGCAGAAGACGGTTGCACCTCAGCTAATGACACCTGAAACAACTGGCATGATAACAGCTGTTCCTCAAGGAAGGCAGCCAAAGGCAAGAGTAGATCATCTGAACCGAGGACGGTCAGCAGACACGGTGACCAGCATTTCCTAATGGGAGTGACTGATTTTGCAAGAGCTGCAAAGACCTTTTAGTCTGCTTTTAATACATTGTGACCTCTGTGTATATTCAGTCCATTAGCTGAATATTTCTCTCTTTTCAACAAGAAGGCTACCACAGAGACTGTAGAAGTTGACACACATAGAAGTTTCATTGTGCTTCATAAGGAAAATTCAGTCTTCTACATGACCCTTGCTTTTGGACCAAGTATCATCTATGTGAAACTAAAGCTCCCCTTATCAAAGATTGAAGCTGAGATCCTTCTATTGCATTTCCTCCAGTCTTCCCCAGATTTACCTAGCCATAAGAAAATCAGCTGCAAGCTGTGAGAAGGGGCATTTACATCCTGCTCATGTTGGAGGGACTATTATTCATAAAGACCCAACATTTAATCAATATGGCAACAGTTGTCTACCAGCTGTAATAGCTTGTGCTAGCATGGAAAAAAGTAGTCAGATTTCCAAGTGATTCAGGCTTTGAGAGTGGTTTACACCGAAGCTCCACAGCCTCCACAGCTCTCAGATCTTTGCCAGTGCCTAACCAAGGCCTTTATCTTAATCAACAAAGCCACCAATGGATTAAAACCAAACAACCTCTCCATGACATGCTGAGGCAAGTCTGTTTTACTTGGGCATGCAACAGCAATACCAAAACTCTTCTGCCAGAACCAGAAGCAGGAAGCAGTACATAAAAGCTCAGCTTTAAAAATAATATTCACATAGATATGAAAAATACAATTTGGACACCCAAAAAGGGCAGCTCCTTGAAGTTCTACATCAGTGAGGGCCGGAGTTCCCTAGTCTATGGGTACTGAGTCACTCAAGGTAATAAAAGGACAACCAGAACAGAAGAAAAAGATACTAAGCTTACATTTTTCTAGTGAGTCAAATGATTAATATATAGAAAAAGTACAATTGTCCAGGATACCCCAGCACAGTTTCTCTACCACAGTCTAAGTAGGAGCTTGTCTTTGCATTTAGGAAGACACAAAAAATTATAGCCCTGGATCTACTCATGCTTCTAGGACAACATGCAAAGGGTGTATCTCCTCAGCTGCACCTTGGTGAAGCAACTTGCACTTGACAAGCCACTGAGAACTATCAGCTGCAATATTTGGCCTTGAGACTTTAATGAATTGCATAAATTAGCATGGTGTAATTGCAAATATGATCCGAGGACAGACTGAAATGTATTCTTGCTGAGTCTGAAGTGGGGTTAGGATGACATGTTTCCCTGACTCTTGGAAATGAGGGGGAATTTTAACCATTCATTTCCACAGCCAGGTTGTCCTAACACAGGATTTAATTCATTTCCTGCAGTTTTCTGAGATTTTAAAACATTTATGCTGAAAACCACTCCAAAACTTTTTCAATTTCCCTCAGAAGATTGGGTGTCCAGCCTCTAGCACTCCCTTACAAAACCAGTCCCTGCATAGGGAAGGTGAGATTAGGCCTTTAATGAGTACTTCATCCCAGGGATTGATTTTTGGTAATGGAATCTCTTTTGGTTATTTTTTATTTCCTTCCCTTTGTTATTTCTGTATTTTTTATCCTTTCTGTTTTCTTTTTGTGCTGGCATGTTTTCCGGGCCCTGGATCCCATATTTAGTTTCCTGAACTTCTCCAATATTCGTTCTAACCATCCTGGTTTCTTGCCATGAGTATCAGTTTCCTTCCTTCTAGTTTGGGGAGCAGGGAGGGAGGAAAACTTTTTCCAAGCCAAGCAGTGGTGCCACTCTGGAGATCATTTGGCAGGTTGTGCAGCCTGAGAATGAATCATTTCTTGCAGTGCTTAAATCTTCCTCCATTTCTCACTGTCTCTTTTCTAAGGAGCGAGGAAGAGGTAGTGCCAGCTGCTGCTACACTTAGTAACACACAGAGTAAAAGTAAACAGTTAAGATTAAAATTAACTTAATTGGTATTCAAAAGTCCTGCAAATGCTATGGCATAATGCTTGTCAGTTACTGGAATTACTCATTTTTTGGTAGGAATTACATTTTTAGTAGATTTTAAGTGAATCAAGCCACTTAGTCCAGGTAGCAGCTGTAGCCGCCTTCTCACAAGATGCTTCCAGTTCTTTCCTATCCCCCTAACTGACTAATGACTGCTTAAAGTTTCTTCTTAGCCCATTCTTGTGCTAACCTGTTCATGCTTCATCTGCAGCCACAGATTGGTAACTTTGCCCCAGAAGCTGTCCTTTCTGAACCCCACTTAGTAACTCCTTCTTTCATCCTGTAGTTGTGCTTGCAAGCACATTAGTTTTCTTTCAGATTGAACTCTCAATTTTGCTGTAAACCCTTACATGAGCACCTTAAATACACAGAAATCATAAGCATTACTCCCTCATAAAAAAAACCCTTTTTCACTACTGAAGATAGAAGTTTAGGAACGTGGTGGTGTAATGTGTATGGCTGCTGCTGTGGAGTCACCAGCAGAGCTGGACTTTCAAATCAAATATGGCAAATGGCTACAGACAACTCATCTGTGGTACCTGTGCTCTGATGGACTTTGCAGTTCCCATCATAGGCTCAGTCCTGCCTCTACCAATTCTTGTAGGACGAGGGTACAGTCTCAAAGGAAGCAAGTATGTTTCACATCTCATCTTTCAAGGGTCAGTGCTTAAACTCACAAATCCGTCCTCTTTGACACTATAATCTCTGGTTGTAAAATGGATTTAGTGGTTCGACATTAAAATTTCAGGCACAGTTAAGGAAGGGACTGCAAAAGAGTTAATAAGCAAAATAGCTTAACAAACTTTGGCAGAGAAGCTTGAGAAGCTCAAATGGCCTCCTAGTGAAAATAGTTTAGCCCTGGCTTTGCCAGTCTTTCCACTAAAAACACTCTTAACTTCTTCTGCTTTGTTTTTTAATTTGATCATTTTTACTAGTCCTGAAACTTAGATACCTTTGAGCATGGGACAAAGCCAGTCAAATTTCAGGTAATCATGCTGCAATCTTTTACACTTCTGCTGCCAGGTCTCAGAGCTGATATGTGATATCCTTGCTCTTTGACTCTTGGACCTCTGCTGAACAGTTATTGACAATTGTGACAGATGGTCTGGGTCTCTGGTGGACACAGACCCATTAAGGAGTATCAGAAAATCACTAAATTAATTTTGCTGGTGACTCCATGCACCGCATACAAACTTCTGTCTCCAGAGGAGGTTTCCCTCATGTCTTCATCTTCCCTTCCCTCCTTGGTTAACCAAGGTTTGTCTCCGTGGTGTTTGAAGCATATCTCAGGTTGTGGTCATACAATGCTCCCTGCAGGAGGTGCAAGGATTCCTGTGCTGGATCTTCAGCAAGGGACCCTTCTTCTGATGATGCTAAAATGCTGAAAGCAAAAGTCTACCCAGCATTAGATCACTTCTGTCAACAGATCCCTTCTCCACCCAAAAATAAATTAGTATGGGAGGCAAAGAAGCAGAAAAGAGGCCTGACCTAGACTTCGAAGCACCTCAAATGGCCTTCTGCAGAAACATCTATGCTTGCTGAGACAACAGGAACAAGCACGGAGCAATTCTGAATAACTAAACCAAAAACATAAAAATTACTGAGGCCTCCATACTTGCAAAAAACAGCAACTCCTCCACCTTTGGAAAGCAGAGTCAGCACTCTCTCCTGCACTGGCTCAAAACCCTTGACTCAGCTCTGCTTCCAGCACAGCATCTGGAGACATCAAGCTATTTTAAAGGAGACAACACAAGGTTCTTATTTTATCTCTTGTCACTCTATATTTTTGTTAAAAGTAATCCATTGCACATAAAAAATGAAGTAATTCATTCATTGCTGTCTATGTAGTAGACATCTGGCCACAACATCTCCCCATTGCTCTGCTATGCAGGGACTGCTGGAAAGGTCATGCTTATTGTTCCACACCATTATAACACACAATGGGACTACATTAAAGGAAACCACAATAAAAGGAATAATTATCCTCCCACCAAACCCACTTCAAAGTGGCTGGGCTCTTCACATATAGCCAAGAGTACTTAGGTACACAAAGAATGCCTATGTATTACTTTTAGAAAGAGTTATAGCAGATTAACAAAGCAACCAAAAAACTGTCTGAACTCTTGGATGAGACTGAAAACTTTAAATAATTCAGCTTCTGACAATGAAATAAAATTTTCTTTTCAAATGCAGAGATATTGCAGGTCAAACACCATTGGCAAAGAGATTTTTGACCTGGACAAGCAGCCAAGAAACAGAAGTGCACCTGCTCTACTAGGCTTTTGGCATTTGATTCTTGCTTTGGAGAGGTGGAAGGTCCTTTTATTCTTGCAAACATACACTCTCACAATGCATTTACCTTAACAGCCATTTTCACGACCACAAGTGAAAGCACCAACTGTTTCAGACTGGTTCACTCACTGGTGACATGATGGCAACTGTTGATACCAGGCGAAAAGCCACACACTCAGTACCAGAGTGAGAGATCAGTGTTACCAGGTTCATACTCAGCTCACATATGTTTTCTCCTGGATTATTCCTTTCCCTCTACTTCCTTCTCCCTCTATTAACAAGATAAAATTAGAGAGAAGAAAGAAAAAAAGAAAGCAAATAGGAAGGGTGAGGTACTGCTTGAGACACCACAAAAGGCCATGCAAGACAGGAAAGCAGACACACAGCAGAAATGTCTCAGTGAAGCTCTGAGACTGACCTCCAGTGTGTTGGGATGCAGAGGAGCAAAAATAACACTAACTTGGTGCCTACACAGGGGAGGTGGGAATTATGTCTTTTTTGAAGAATGGATGAGAGAGATGAATGAGATGCACTGGAAAGTGAGAGCAGTGAAGAAGGGTGTCTGAAACAAGCTGGTGGGATGAAATCAGTGGACTCATTTTGGATGATCTGGCAAAAACTAATGGTTACAATGGCAAGGTTTAAGGGAGGAAGCTGCAGGGGTCAAGTGTATAACCACACCAAAGCTTTAGGGAAAGCAAAGAGCCTTTGCCATATTCTCTGTTCATTAAGTCACACAAATAGGGGATTCTTAGGGAGTCTGGACCTAGAACTAGGGATCCATTCAGCAACACAAGGCAGTGCCCGTTCCTCTCCAGAAAATACATCAGTAAATTTGCTGTGGGGACAACTGCACCAGTTGGTTGCCAATTAACAAACAACAAATATATATATATATATATATATATATATGTGTATAGCAACAATTTTCCAAAATAGAAATTCTGCAGAACTGGAGGGCAAAGGGAGGCTAACCAACACAAGTCTGTTGCAACTACTGTTCTTGAATTTCTCATTTTGTGTGTCCAAATGTGAATCCTCTGAAAAGGCCTGGCTTTCAGAGAAGCTGAACTCTTCCTTTCATTCAAAAAGTTCATCACAATGGGTTCTCAGGTGTGGGCAAGTCTTTAAATCACTAACCCATCCTATTAGAAAATCTCATATAGTGATATTTTTAAACACCAGAAAGAGGTCACTCACTTCTGCTACCTCCCCCCAGTAAATCATTTTTTATTCCTTTTTTAAGATTTTTTTTCATAATTCTATGGAGTTTTAAGATACATTCAAAGAAATATCCTATGAAATAGCCTGATTTCTGCCACTTATATCAACATTCATTCACTTGGAAAATAAAGTCCATCATCCTGTATCTGGACCATAACCTGCCTTTCCAAGCAAATGAAAAAAATCTGACTGGCACTGGCAGCCACAGATGACAGATACCACAGCCACCCCATCCACTGGTGAGAAGCCACTCAAGTCTTAGGGAGGTAGCAACAACATAAATCATCTTGGCTTTTTCCAAGAGAGATGATGAAAGATGGAGGTGGTTTGGAGGAGGTGTGCACAGCAAAGCAGGGAAGACTCAGGGAGGAGTGAGAGCCAAGGTAGTTTCTTGAGGAGGAAAAAAAAATAATAATAATGGAAGAGAAATATAAAAATTAAAATTCTACCATTTTATGAAGTGTGTGTGTGAGCAGCTGCTGCCCTGGGTTCCCTACTGCAGCAAGAGCCAGCAAATAATTCTTTGTAAGTGACCCAGTGCACTGGGCAAGCACAGCCTCTTTGCAAGTGGCTGTTGATGTGCAAGCTGGAACACCTGTCTCCCTGCACCTCCTGGATGCCAGCCTCTCATGCTGCTTATGGTGCCTCCAAGGAGCCCTGTTTCCCACTTTTTTGGCCCCTTCTTTCCC
>NW_009952640.1:125230-145857 GCF_000747805.2 Chaetura pelagica | reverse complement strand
TTTCCCTAGATCCCTCTGGTCCCTTTTGAGACGACTAGTCTCCTCCACTGGCATCAGTGCTCAGTGGTGCTGGGAGTTCTCCAAGCTGCAGCAGGACCATGTGGCCACTGCACTCTTACAGGGAGGTAAGGGTGCTGCAGTACTACCTACAACATCCTGCTATAGGCACATAGCACTAACAGCAACATATCCCACAGGTCAAAAAGGGGGAATCTGAGGTGTCGGAAAGGATGGATGACAGGCAGAGTGAAGGGACATCATCCAGGAGGATCTTGACAGGCTGGAGACATGGGCCCATGCCAACCTCGTGAAATTCAACAAGGAAATGCAAAGTCCTGCACTTGGGTTGAGGCAATCCCAAGAACAAATAGAGGCTGGAAAGAGAATGTATTGAAAACAGCTCTGAGGAAAATTATTTGGGGGTTCCAGTTGATTAAAATCTCATCATTAGCTGGCAGTGTGACTTGCAGCCAAGAAAGCCAATAATGTCCTGGGCTGCATCAAAATAAGTGTGGCCAGCAACTCAAGGGAGGTGATTCTCCCTCTCTACTCTGCTCTCATGAGACCCCACCTGGAGTCCTGTGTCCAGTTCTGGAGCCCTCAAGACAGAAAGGACATGGAGCTCCTGGAGTGTGTCCAGAGAAGGGTCACAAAGATGATCAGAGGGCTGCAGCACCTCTCCTATGAAGACAGGCTGAGAGAGATGAGGTTGTTCATCCTGGAGAAGAGGAGGCTCTGGGGACACCTTCTAGTCTCCTTATATTACCTCAAGAGACATCTAAAGGAAAGCTGGAGATGGACTTTTTGCAAGGTAGTATATACTTTTATGTAGTGATAGGACAAGGGGTAATGGTTCAAAAATGAAGGAGCTAAATTTAGATTAGATATTAGGAATAAATTCTTTCCTGTGAGTGTGGTGAGACAATGGAACAGGCTGCCCAGGGAGCTTGTGAAGGCCTCATCTCTGGAAGTGTCGAAGGGCAGGTTGGATGGGCCTTGGAGCAACCTGGTCTAGTGGGAGGTGTCCCTGCCCATGCAGGGGGATTGGAACTAGATGATCTTTAAGGTCTCTTCTAAGCCAAGACGTTCTGTGATTCTGTGATTCTGCTTACAACAAGTTGCACCTGTGCACTTGCATGTCTTTGGGCCTGTAAACTAGTGGAAAAGTAAATGAGATCACAAGGAGTTCAACAAAACATAATGCTTGCAAGGATGAAGAGTAGAAGGGGCTCCTCCTTACCCTAAAGCATTCCTCCATCACTAAGGAGATGAACAGCCAAAACTTCCCCTTTCTCTCCCAAAGGACTTAGGCCCCAGGAAGCCCTTGTTTAGAGCACTGAGTATCCAGATAACACCATGAAATGGAAAATAAAGCCACAAGTTATCTCAATTTACACAGAGAATACCTGTTCCTGGGAGAAGTATGGCACCTGCTTTGCCTCTTTGTCGTCATCATCAGGGCAGCAGCCACAGCAGGAAGGGTGGCAAAAACTAAATGTGCAGGGAGAAGACAAGACGAGTGAGCATACCAGAAGCTTTAAACAGAATATTTCTCTCCAAGTTTCAGTTCTGAGGACCTCCCTTTCGTGAGTGAGTACAACACCAGGGCTTATACCAGTGACTCAGCTATTTCAAACTCAAAGAGGGTAGATTTAGATTAGACATGAGGAAGAAATTCTTTCCTTTGAGATTGGTGAGACACTGGCACAGGTTGCCCGGGGTGCTTATGGTTGCAACATCCCTGGAAGTGTTCAAGGAGAGATTGGATGGAACTTGGAGCAACCTGGTCTAGCAGGAGGTGTCCCTGCCCATGCAGGGGGGGTGGAACTAGATGACCTCTAAGGTCCCTCCGACGTGAACCATTCCATGATTCTATGATTCATTTGGCCTCTGATTTGAATGCAGTGTGCTCTGTTTTCTTTGTAAATTCATCTTGCATTATGGCATATCTGCTTACATTTTAAAACTACCTAAGGAGTAAATAATTTGCTCTGAGTTTCAGTCTGTTACCCATTTGCTTTAAATATCAGGCCGTAAAACTGTACTTGGGTTTTTGGCTAACATAACAGTTAATGATGCACTGTGACTATTCTCTGGTTAAGGAGGAATTCTCACATTATTTCTGGGGTAAGCTAATAATGCATGTTACTCAGAAAAAATATTTAGTTTGCAGTTGACTTGCTGCCAGTGTAAGAAATCACGTTATGACCATTATCTCGAACTACCTCCTTCCTCTCAAGCACAGTCTTAAAATTAATTCCAATGCAATCTACATCTAAGTAAGTGGTGCTTGCTCGGTGTGCACCAACTCCCTTGAACAGACTCATTTATACTGGGAGGAACCATCTTGGCACCTCACCCTCCAGATTTTTTGGGTCATCACCTTATTTCTTATGTTTAGCTCTATGCTCTGCTCTGCTTTGCAGAATTTTCTGCAGCAAATTTAATCAAAGGAAACTGCCTTGAATGTGATCATTTAGTAGATTTAATTAACTTTGTAGCCTTAGAACCAAGATAGAAACAACACACACATCACATAGGTCATACCTGTCAAGCTGCAAACATATCAGTAGAGCAAAGCAGAGCAGTTTGCTTTCAAATTTTCATTTACAGTTTTGTAGAAAAATAGAGCCTTCAGGAACAACAAAATACGTCTGGAATGAGAGTGTTGCAACTAAGGTCTCATTCACACTAGTGCTTGGGATAGCTCTAAAAAACCACTCTAACAGGCTGCATTCAAGCTCTGTTAGGTGGTTGCGCTCACATTTGGGATCCAACCCACCAGGGCTTTCAGAGCTCCCTTCTTCTCTGATGTGGTTACCAAACAGTGGAACATTTTTAGCGTGACCAAAACTTAGTCATGCCTCAGTAACTTAACTCAGATTCCACAACTTTAAGCTCCCTAGATCCCTCTGGTCCCTTTTGAGACGACTAGTCTCCTCCACTGGCATCAGTGCTCAGTGGTGCTGGGAGTTCTCCAAGCTGCAGCAGGACCATGTGGCCACTGCACTCTTACAGGGAGGTAAGGGTGCTGCAGTACTACCTACAACATCCTGCTATAGGCACATAGCACTAACAGCAACATATCCCACAGGTCAAAAAGGGGGAATCTGAGGTGTCGGAAAGGATGGATGACAGGCAGAGTGAAGGGACATCATCCAGGAGGATCTTGACAGGCTGGAGACATGGGCCCATGCCAACCTCGTGAAATTCAACAAGGAAATGCAAAGTCCTGCACTTGGGTTGAGGCAATCCCAAGAACAAATAGAGGCTGGAAAGAGAATGTATTGAAAACAGCTCTGAGGAAAATTATTTGGGGGTTCCAGTTGATTAAAATCTCATCATTAGCTGGCAGTGTGACTTGCAGCCAAGAAAGCCAATAATGTCCTGGGCTGCATCAAAATAAGTGTGGCCAGCAACTCAAGGGAGGTGATTCTCCCTCTCTACTCTGCTCTCATGAGACCCCACCTGGAGTCCTGTGTCCAGTTCTGGAGCCCTCAAGACAGAAAGGACATGGAGCTCCTGGAGTGTGTCCAGAGAAGGGTCACAAAGATGATCAGAGGGCTGCAGCACCTCTCCTATGAAGACAGGCTGAGAGAGATGAGGTTGTTCAGCCTGGAGAAGAGGAGGCTCTGGGGACACCTTCTAGTCTCCTTATATTACCTCAAGAGACATCTAAAGGAAAGCTGGAGATGGACTTTTTGCAAGGTAGTATATACTTTTATGTAGTGATAGGACAAGGGGTAATGGTTCAAAAATGAAGGAGCTAAATTTAGATTAGATATTAGGAATAAATTCTTTCCTGTGAGTGTGGTGAGACAATGGAACAGGCTGCCCAGGGAGCTTGTGAAGGCCTCATCTCTGGAAGTGTCGAAGGGCAGGTTGGATGGGCCTTGGAGCAACCTGGTCTAGTGGGAGGTGTCCCTGCCCATGCAGGGGGATTGGAACTAGATGATCTTTAAGGTCTCTTCTAAGCCAAGACGTTCTGTGATTCTGTGATTCTGCTTACAACAAGTTGCACCTGTGCACTTGCATGTCTTTGGGCCTGTAAACTAGTGGAAAAGTAAATGAGATCACAAGGAGTTCAACAAAACATAATGCTTGCAAGGATGAAGAGTAGAAGGGGCTCCTCCTTACCCTAAAGCATTCCTCCATCACTAAGGAGATGAACAGCCAAAACTTCCCCTTTCTCTCCCAAAGGACTTAGGCCCCAGGAAGCCCTTGTTTAGAGCACTGAGTATCCAGATAACACCATGAAATGGAAAATAAAGCCACAAGTTATCTCAATTTACACAGAGAATACCTGTTCCTGGGAGAAGTATGGCACCTGCTTTGCCTCTTTGTCGTCATCATCAGGGCAGCAGCCACAGCAGGAAGGGTGGCAAAAACTAAATGTGCAGGGAGAAGACAAGACGAGTGAGCATACCAGAAGCTTTAAACAGAATATTTCTCTCCAAGTTTCAGTTCTGAGGACCTCCCTTTCGTGAGTGAGTACAACACCAGGGCTTATACCAGTGACTCAGCTATTTCAAACTCAAAGAGGGTAGATTTAGATTAGACATGAGGAAGAAATTCTTTCCTTTGAGATTGGTGAGACACTGGCACAGGTTGCCCGGGGTGCTTATGGTTGCAACATCCCTGGAAGTGTTCAAGGAGAGATTGGATGGAACTTGGAGCAACCTGGTCTAGCAGGAGGTGTCCCTGCCCATGCAGGGGGGGTGGAACTAGATGACCTCTAAGGTCCCTCCGACGTGAACCATTCCATGATTCTATGATTCATTTGGCCTCTGATTTGAATGCAGTGTGCTCTATTTTCTTTGTAAATTCATCTTGCATTATGGCATATCTGCTTACATTTTAAAACTACCTAAGGAGTAAATAATTTGCTCTGAGTTTCAGTCTGTTACCCATTTGCTTTAAATATCAGGCCGTAAAACTGTACTTGGGTTTTTGGCTAACATAACAGTTAATGATGCACTGTGACTATTCTCTGGTTAAGGAGGAATTCTCACATTATTTCTGGGGTAAGCTAATAATGCATGTTACTCAGAAAAAATATTTAGTTTGCAGTTGACTTGCTGCCAGTGTAAGAAATCACGTTATGACCATTATCTCGAACTACCTCCTTCCTCTCAAGCACAGTCTTAAAATTAATTCCAATGCAATCTACATCTAAGTAAGTGGTGCTTGCTCGGTGTGCACCAACTCCCTTGAACAGACTCATTTATACTGGGAGGAACCATCTTGGCACCTCACCCTCCAGATTTTTTGGGTCATCACCTTATTTCTTATGTTTAGCTCTATGCTCTGCTCTGCTTTGCAGAATTTTCTGCAGCAAATTTAATCAAAGGAAACTGCCTTGAATGTGATCATTTAGTAGATTTAATTAACTTTGTAGCCTTAGAACCAAGATAGAAACAACACACACATCACATAGGTCATACCTGTCAAGCTGCAAACATATCAGTAGAGCAAAGCAGAGCAGTTTGCTTTCAAATTTTCATTTACAGTTTTGTAGAAAAATAGAGCCTTCAGGAACAACAAAATACGTCTGGAATGAGAGTGTTGCAACTAAGGTCTCATTCACACTAGTGCTTGGGATAGCTCTAAAAAAACACTCTAACAGGCTGCATTCAAGCTCTGTTAGGTGGTTGCGCTCACATTTGGGATCCAACCCACCAGGGCTTTCAGAGCTCCCTTCTTCTCTGATGTGGTTACCAAACAGTGGAACATTTTTAGCGTGACCAAAACTTAGTCATGCCTCAGTAACTTAACTCAGATTCCACAACTTTAAGCCTGAAAGTTGTTTGAGGGGCACACTTTTATCCATGTCACCCATAAAAAGTAATTTAACCCTGTTTTCCTGATGGCCTGGGATGCTGCGGCGTGCACACATCACCTCCTCTGCTTATGCGCGTGGTGCTGTCCAATTGGTCATAAATCCTAGGGTTACTGCCATCCAGTTACAGCATCTGGGAATTTTTTTCTTTTAAAAAACCCTCTCTGGTGTTAGCACAGTGGAACTTGTGCTCTCCCACCACCAGAACAGAGGGTTTCGAGCAGCCACGTAGCACAAGGAACAGGGGCAAACCCGCTATCTACTTTTACGACGGAACGTGATCGGTGTGTGAAAGGTCCGTATGATGTGGTGACGACAGCAGGAGGAGACAGAACTGAGTGACTCAAGCTTTCCTTCCAGGCTTCTGTTACTGTGAGGGCTCCCAGGGGCTCTTCTGCTATAAGATAGCACAGTTCTTTCCACTGACGTGGAGTTATGTCCAGCTCTGTGAAAACTGAGCTCCTTCCTTGATTTGCTCCTCTCTGAAGATCAGGTGAGTTACAGCGGGGGGAAAAAAGACGTTTCCTTTCCCACTCATCTCACTGCCCAAAAGCCAGTGGCAAAATTCAAATCTTGAAAGCAACTTCTTGTTGACTTACGGTGTGACAAGACCCCAAAAGAAAAAAGATAAACTGTAAGAAAGGAGAATATCTATCTGAATATGATCCAAATAGTTTTCTTTCAGCCTACACTTATCCTTTTCTCTAATATAGATCCAGATCTCCCTCATAACTACAAAGGATGTGCTGCTTAATGGGGTTTGAAACAACCTTTTCCTCTAGTTAGAACACAAAGCAGATCAAGAAGTAATAGACTAAGGTATTTTTTTCTCAGCATCACAACACTTCTCAGCTAGCAGACCTTCTCCACAGCTATCCTTCAAGCCTCTTCAGGTTACTACTGTAAGGTGACTGGATTTTAAAAACCCTAATCCTATACAGACAAAGAAAGAAAGGAGATTCAAACACGTTGATGAAGTACTGTATTAGCATATGCAGAATCATGCATTTTACAAGTGTCACTGAGGTCACGGCCTGGAAGTGGCACAGTTCTGCAAATACAAAGCTAGTTCAGCTTGATACAGCAGTTGGCACAAAAGAAGGTAAAGTATAAATTTAAAAAGCTTTGCAGTCTTATTTTACAACTTCAGAATGAGTTTCATGGAACACTGGTTTTGAAAAGTGTGTGTGCTTGTGGGAAATGGGGTGTGGAGAGGGATGAGCGTTTTTATAACTGAGGAGAACAGAGAGGGGTCTTGAGAAGCAGAGGATGTGATTCCACAATGAGTTAACCAGGGCGATTTTTGCACACAGAAAGTGTTGGAATGATGAACCATAAAGAGAGAGAATTTAGGAAGCTAAAATAAAATTCTCTTCCATGTTAACTACTTCAAGGCTGGTGATGCACAAGCATTCTCTTTGCTACATCAAATGTGTATCACTTCCACATCCAAGAGGAGCAGCCTTCAAAGCAGGAGATGTCCACGACCGGTCAGAATAATTTTAGCTTTTTTTTTTTTTTTAAATCTGTGCTTGGGAGATGTCCCATTAAAGTTCTAATCAGTCCCTTGGAGAGCACATTTTTCTAGAGTGTAATAGGCTTTGATGTGTGGCATGCCAGCACCCAACCCACATTTTTTTCCAATAATTGGGTGTTGTCTGGGAGTATTCTCTCAGGATGCCTAGCACCACAGAGCCATCCTGTACCAGAAATCCCCTGTCTCAGCACCCTGATCCAGCTCCATGTCTCCCATCCTCCCTTACTGTGGTCCTCCAGCTCCTTGTGCTCTTGTGCCTTTATCTCATTAGACAACTTGCTCTATCTGCCCACGGAATTCTCCGCCTGATGAAAACCTCCTGCGAGAGGCTTTGCCTGATCTCGGCACTTCTCTGGTCTCAGACATGTAGACGTAATATGGTCTGAAAAGATCTATTTCTTCTTTGAGGTCCAGTCTTATCTCCCAGACAGTGGTTTATGCAGTGGCTTCCCTAGGGAATTTTCCTCTTCACACACGGAGCCATTCTCTTGGCCAAAAGCTAATGAATGTCTCCAGACGTCTCCAGACTGCACCATGAAGACAGACAGCAAGGATGCACACCCGAGAGGTTTCTTCTGCTCTCAAACATCTACCCTGAAGCATGGACACAGGCTTTACTGGTTCAACTCCCTTCCCAAATGGGGAAATATCCCCATCTCTCAGCAAGGACCTTAGACAGTTTGTCGTTTTTCCCCTGGATATCTGATGTCTTCAAGGTGGACTGAAGCATTTCATAGCTGGAGTTCAAGGCTCTGTATTTCTCTCCCATCAGTATCACCTCACTACTACAAGACTGACCCTTCAGTGCTGTTCTGTGGTGGGTGGTGTTAATGACCCATTGACTGCAGTACCAGAAACATCAATGCTGAGTTCACTGGCCTCTGGGAAGGGGAAGTGGTGAGGAGGTACAGTGCTGTGGCCTAGCTCAGAGTGGTTTGCTCCTTTCTTCAGAGACATAAATCCTTTTGTGCAAGTTCCTCATGCCTTTGGGGGCTCCAGGGTGTGGCCTGGACTCCAGCTGCTCATGGCTTTTTCACCTGCCCCATGGAAGGACAATCCTTGCAATAGTGCTGAGGAAGCCAGCGCCCTGTTTTGTAGGAAGTAACATGAGCTAAAAAGTTCAGGTCAGATGCAGACTTCTTCCAATTTGGGAACACCCTGGGATTTGATTAAGGGTTATCTCTTGCCTCCCATGTCTGTACTAACAGGGGCTTGGAGAGGAGCTGGCTGCACCACCAGGGCCCAGGGCTGTGAGCAGAGCTCACAGTGCAGCAGAGCAGCTCAGTGGTGGTTCCCGGCCTGGGGTTACCCCAGTGAGGACTGGAATAGCTGGAGCCATCAGCTGCCCCACCAGAGACCTTTAGGGAATGGAATCCAAAGCCACCTGCTTCCAGATGTATCAGTTTATCTTACCTATTTACACACATGCCTAACAGCATAACTGCTTGTCCTACCGCATCCTCTTCTCACAGCAGCCAGCACAAGATCAGCCATCCTCCCTTCTTGCTTGAGAGCTGCATGGTGGCCACGAGTCCCCCACCCCGTTCCCTGGGTCAGCTGGCATTCCCTAGGCAGAGACACAGCACCCTTGGCATGGCTCTCCTACTGCTAGAGCAATGACCTAACTTTAGGGTTGTTCCTCCTGCTACCTGCCCCAGCAAGCTCTGTAAATGACACCCAAACCACAAACTGCCAGTGCCTTTCCAAACAACACGCCTGTTTCCCCTGGAGTTCAGCTGCAGAGATAATTTTTTCCCAGTTTTCCTCTAGAGGGACCCTTACCTTGATTTTAGTTTTATTAGCTCTGATTAAAACACATTAACTATACAGAAGCCTGGCTAAACCCAGGCTGCTAACCCTGCAGGGATGTCAGAGCAGTAGCTGTTCCCACCACAGGCTGTCTTAAAACTGAGGGCAGCCCTGGGTGTGTGAGGAACCAAGACAGAGCCACTCCATGAAACTATGAAGTTATGCTGATCCGTACAAAGCAAATGTATTTGTGTGTTTAGTCTTATATGTAATTAAATGTTTCAGTAGCAAACTAAGTGAAGAAAACAAATCAACCACATGTTTGCAGATACTGGGTACATAAATACTAAATCATTATAGAAGGCGTATGCAGAGGAAAATGCAAACACTATGCAGATTTTAATTTCCTCAATTATTCCTAATTCCCCCTGAGCCCTACATTCATTCCCAGTGATTGCAGACAGACTAATTACTCAAAGCAGGACACTGTTTAATAAGATGCAGCAGCTGGAACACAGAGTTTGTCACTGGCCCCGTGTTGGCACTGTCAACATGGTGGCACTGTCGTCTCGATCAAGCTCCTTGGCCACAAGGGACTGTGGTTTGCAGACTCACATGTCTGCAGGTACATAGGTGATGCATGTTTCACACCACTCTGCAGTCTATCTGGGAAGATCTATCCATCAACATCTGCCTTCTAAAGCCTACAGAGATCTATTTATGTAACTCCCTCTCTGGAGGAAAGGTGCTGGGAAAGCAGCCAACAATAAATGGAGTGTGTGTGGGAAAATGAAAAACAAGCAAGCAGAAATACTACGTAAAAGAATGACCATATGGTTTAAGCCACAAGCTATATAAGTTGTGTCTGATAACAGATCCAGCAGAGTAGGCGCGTAGGGCCAGAAGCTCCGCAGAGAGGGTCCCGGTGGGGAGTCAGGTGTGGAGAATGGATGAGGGCTCAGGGACCACAGACAAGCACAAAACAATTCAGAACAAGCAGAGAGGTGGCTCTTCTTTTTCCCTGCCAGCCACAGACCTCCTCTGCCCATCCACAGGCAACATCCTGCAGGCAACACCAGCCATAGCATCCACTCGCTGGCCACAGGATGGAAAAAAACCCCAACAAACAGCACTCAAACTTATGCACTGCTCTGCTTGAGGACTAGTATTGAGTAGACTGAGGTGTTGATTCTGGATCAGGAAAACCATGTACACTCTACTGCCCTGTTCACATTCTTCTTAAGGCTGCTCCAGGGATCTCCAAAGCAACCCTCCAAGCAGATAAAGAGAAAACCTCTCTAATTCAGTATCATATAATGCACAGGCTGAGACAGACTTTAACGGGCAACAACTATATTTTAAGAAAGTAAATTAAGATCCTTGCTCTTCCAAATTCTCTTTAGAGCAAGAGCTTCAAAGCAGTCTGCTGTCCTGGCTCACACCTCCAGAGATTAGGAAAGCTAAGGACTCCTTGGAACTAAATCTTGCTAGTGAGGTCAAAGACAATAGAAAGTGCTTCTTCAAATACATTGCAGATAGAACTAACACTAGAGGCAATATTGGCCCACTGCTGAGTGAGCTGGGTGCCCTGGTGACAGAGGATATAAAGAAGGCAGAGGTCCCGAATGCCTTCTTTGCCTCTGTCTTTACTCCTGCAGACTCTCCCCAGGAGCCCCAGATCCTTAAAGCCCCAGAAGAAGTCAGGATAAAGGAGGAGTTTGCTTTGGTAGATGAGGATTGGGTTAGGAATCAGTTAAGCAATCTGGACATCCATAAATTGATGGGTCTAGATGGAATGCACCCGTGGGTGCTGAGGGAACTGGCAGAGGTCATTGTTAGGCCACTCTCCATCATCTTTGGTAAGTCGTGGGCAACAGGAGAGGTGCCTGAGGACTGGAGGAAAGCAAATGTCACTCCAGTCTACAAAAAGGGAGGATCCAGGTAACTATAGACTGGTCAGCCTCACCTCCATCCCTGGAAAGGTGATGGAACAACTTATTCTTGCCACTATCTCTAGGCATATCAAGGTTGAGGAGATCATTAAGAGCAGTCAACATGGTTTTACCAAGGGTAAGTCATGTTTGACCAACCTTATAGCCTTCTATGAGGAAGCAACTAGGTGGATAGATGATGGTAGAGCGGTGGATGTGGTTTATCTTGATTTCAGGAAAGCATTTGACACTGTCTCCCACAGCATCCTTGTAGATAAACTGAGGAAGTGTGGTCATGATGATCAGGCAGTGAGGTGGATTAAGAACTGGTTGAAAGGAAGAAGTCAGAGAGTTGTGGTCAATGGGACAGAATCTAGTTGGAGGTCTGTGACTGGTGGAGTCCCTCAGAGGTCAGTACTGGGACCAGTACTGTTCAGTATTTTCACCAACAACCTGGATGAGGGAACAGAGTGTGCCCTCAGCAAGTTTGCTGATGACACTGAACTGGGAGGAGTGGCTGACACACCAGAAGGCTGTCATTTGGGGAAGAACAACACCATGTCCCAGTACAGGTTGGGGGCTGAACTGCTGGAGAGTAGTGTAGGGGAAAGAGACCTGGGGGTCCTGGTGGACAGGAGGATGACCATGAGCCAGCAATGTGCCCTTGTGGCCAAGAAGGCCAATGGCATCCTGGGGTGCATTAGAAAGGGTGTGGTTAGTAGGTCAAGGGAGGTTCTCCTCCCCCTCTATTCTGCCTTGGTGAGGACACATCTGGAATATTGTGTCCAGTTCTGGGCCCCTCAGTTCAAGAAGGACAGGGAACTTCTGGAAAGAGTCCAGCACAGAGCCACAAAGATGATTAAGAGAGTGGAACATCTCCCTTATGAGGAAAGGCTGAGGGAGCTGGGTCTCTTTAGCTTGGAGGAGACTGAGGGGTGACCTCATCAGTGTTTACAACTATGTTAAGGGTGAGTGTCAGGAGGACAGAGCCAGGCTTTTTTCAGTGATGTCCAGTGATAGGACAAGGGGCAATGGGTGCAAACTGGAACATGGGAGGTTCAAGGTGAATATCAGGAAAAACTTCTTTCCTGTGAGAGTGACAAAGCCCTGTAACAGGCTGCCCAGAGAGGCTGTGGAGTCTCCTTCTCTGGAGACATTCAAAACCTGCCTGGACACATTCCTGTGTGATGTGCTCTAGGTGATCCTGCTCTGGCAAGGGGGTTGAACTAGATGATCTTTCAAGGTCCCTTCCAACCCCTAAGATTCTGTGATTCTGTCAGATGGGTGTGGGAAGGTCTCTGGCTGCCTGCACAGCACTACAAGCTATCCAGTGAAAATGGGGTAGTTGGAAATGCTCACAGATCCTGAAATAGGAGTTAAGAGGGACCATAAGAGAAATATCTAAAATGGGTGGTGTAATCAGTAACTTTGGAAAAGGAGTGTTGTTACTTCTTAACCTGCACTCATATGAAACCATTAGCTCACTTTTAAATCAGGCACCTTAATCAATTAGTTCCAGCATACTGACCCTCCAGCCTGGTGGTGAGAGGGACTCCAGAGATGACAGCTCCCACTCACTCTCCAGGGGGGATTTAGCTGCTTCAAAGGAGAAAGTACTTTTTTTAATCACGACAAGGAACTGAGATACTACTACAATCCCACCATAAATAGCTACTGCAGCATGAGAGGTGCTGACCAAGAAGTGCCAAGTTCCCTCTGCTGACTGCCAGGGGACCTCAGAGGTGGATGCTACATCTTGTCAAGGTGAACCCCACATCTTCTCAACAGAGCACTGTCCCAAAGTGCTCATGCTGTGTGGCTCGAAGTCCCAGTGGCACAGGCCTGTCCCTCACATAAAACATCTCTTTATCAGCCCACGCCATATAACAAAAGAGGCCCCTAAAGTTGTCTTATCCCTTATTCCTTACAACTGAATCAGAATTTAAAAGATCACTCCAGAAATCCACCTTGACCTAACTCTCAGCTTGGACTGCAAATGGTCTCCTCCAGCTCAGCAGTGATGCTGGAGATGAGAACAGGGTGGGCAAAAGTCATCTTATATCCCGGCACACTTGTGCTGGAAGGGACCTTAAAGATCATCTAGTTCCAATGCCCCTGACATAGGCAGGGACACCTCCTACTAGATTAAGTTGCTCAAAGCTCCATCCAGCCTGTCCTTCAACATTTCCAGGGAGTGTATCTACAGCTTCCTTAGACAAACTGCTTCAGTGTCTCACCACGTTCACAGGAAAGAATTTCTTCCTAATATCTAATCTAAATCTGCCCTCTACCAGTTTGAAAACGTTCCCCCTTGAACTATCATTACATGCCCTGTAAAAGAGTCTCTCCCCAGCTTTCCTGTAGGGCCCTTCAGGTACTGCAAGGCTGCTGTAATTTCTCCTTGGAGCCTTCTCCTGGCAGAATAAACCCAGCTATCTCCAGGGGCTCAGAGTAGGAGACAGGTAGGAAGTGGGTGCCTGTTTGGGGGATGCTGCACTGAGATGCCTCACACAGTGAAGAAGTAGTGACAGGAGAGCAACCCCCAGCATGAGCCATGAGCCATGTCCCAGTCACAGGGCTGCTTTTCCCATCCTCCCTGTATTCCTGCATGCACCCAGCTCTCCCAATGAAAAATTCCATCACCCAGTTGGCATTTCCATATAGACCACCACTGAAATCCTGAAGAGCAGCTCAGCTCCAGGGTAAGAGCCTCCACTCTGCTCTTGGGAGGCTGCAAATCCAGCCTGCTGAGTCAAAAGGCAGCAAACCAGGATTACTTCTGGCTCGAGGTCCAGCACATGGCAACAGAGAGTTTCACCTTTCTTCTACAAGATTTAATTTCCTGTGCCAGACATCACGTCAAGCCTCTGAACTCTCCATTTGGAGTTTTTCTTTTTAAAAAAGAAAAAAAAAAGAAAAAAAAAGAAAAAAAAAAAAGAAAGAAAGAAAAAGGGAAAAAAAAGTGCAGTTTCCAAGAGGTAGGAAGCTACAGACTGCTGCCTGGTTTGGTTTGCTGTGTGTGTGTTTTTAAAAATGAATGAAAAATGTCCTGGATGGATGCAGCATAACAATATGTAAGCCTGAGGCATCAGATGGTTAGAAAGCTGTATTCAGTGTGTGCACAGATGTAATTCACTGTAAGGAATATGTGACACCACACAGCAGTTCAAAGTAGCAGGCTGGTACTAATTACTATGCTCTTAATGACTTCATCCATCAAACCATAACATGTTCCATAATTATACAGCACAGCCATATGACAACCAAATGCCCAGCCACTATTTCATAGGAGATGGTTACACAGCAAAATTCTCTGTTGATTACAAGCAGAAAACTTGAAAAATAACTGCATTTTAAGTGGTATGAACCCCCAAAATTACTTTATTTTACCTTCTAGTGAGGAGAAAAGGTAAACCATTGTGGATTTGGGAGCAGTTGGGTTGCATACAGATGAGACAGGGAGGCTCTGGTGAGATTTGCCACTTTTCATACAGATCTGGGATGTCTGCAGCCCACGACTTGGACCACTTAAGGACACCATGCACACATGCCTTGGCTTCACAGTGGTGCTTCTCCACAAGGACTATTTGATGGCAGGAACATCATCAAACTGCAGCCAGGGAAACTGCCTCAGAGGCAGGGAGTGGCCTCAGCATCTTCAGAGGGTGCAGTAGGGGGGAGGATGAAGTTTGTCTATAACAGATCCTAAAGTTCTCCACAGCTGTGTCAGGGCCTTCCCAGGGTCTGGGCTCTGTCACTGCTCCCATCACCTCCATCTGCACCAGCAAGGCCCATATCTTGGCTCTTCCCCTCTCTCAGACGAGCACGCTTACCACATCTACCATCAACAGCTGCCCTCCTCCCCAGCAAAACAGCACACTCCAGTGCACACACTTCTCCCCCAGGGGAGTGGGTGTGGGATTAAACTCTGCGACAGATGTTCCTCACACTGCTGTGTGGGCTACAGAAAGGTGCTCTGGTGCTACAGCAGAAGGAAGTGGTCTGGCCCCCAGTTTTCTTCAGCCTTTTCCTCATTCCTCCTCAAGATCCAGTCCCTTCATTGCTTCCACCCATGTGGTGACACCCTGCTGAGAGGCAGAGCATAGATGGAGGTAAGCATAGTTCATCCACTCATCATTTGTGCAATGCTGATTTCACCCATTTTCCTTACACATCAAAAAGGTGAGTTTCCCACGTTTTCATTTACTATTTCACCACTGCTTTTCTTCCAGAATCGCTATGGAAGGTGTTACACAGGAACCTAAACAACAGAATTGCAGATAATACAGAATACACCAGGATGAACTGCATATTCCCAGGCTAATAAACCGTGAAGCTAACATTGCACAGATATCCTGTGACCGACACCTGCAAGCCCTCGAGCTGACTGCTGGCTGGCTGATGGAGGCTGCGGTGGGTCTGGATGCGCTGAGATCTCCTGTCCTCGGCCCATCCCAATGAAGCAGAGGGTTTGTTGTCACCTTATAAACCTAGCTTGCCTTTCGGAACCAGGGGGCTAATCTCCCTAGAGTTTTTCTGTGAAACTGAATGAGTGAAATGCTGACGAGGTGACCTGGCTACCTCTTCTATGCATTGTTAAGCCACTGACTACGTGTGTGTGTGTGTGAGAATGCTTGTTTGCAAGATGCGCTGACACAGGAATGTAAAGCATTGTATTTAGTACACAGCATGAGAAAACCACAGGTTTAGAAAAAAGTGGTCAGAAGATCAGACTGCATCAGGAGGATTCTTATATCTCAGCTCAGCAGAAAATTACTGAATTTCCATGACCAGGTCTCGCCACGAATTTGGGAGAGATGAAGCCTGTGGGAAGGGCATGACACAAACCCAGCCAGGCAAGCTGAACAGATAGTCTCCAGAAAGCATTAGAAAATGCAGCTATCTTGAAGGCCACCTTATTTTTCAGCATAATAAATGCCACAGATTGGCACAGTCTTTCAGCATGACACCGGTTCATTGATTGGCACAGTCTTTCAGCATGACACCGGTTCAAGGAATTTTATCAGTCAATTGCTGGTTTAACAACTCACAAGTTTTTACCCAGATACTGATGATATTTCAGCAACTCAACCCAGAGACCTGCACTCCTGATTCAGAGATGCAAACTACTCATCATACGGAAACAATCAAATGGCTGTAACAGTTTAAAGCAGTGCTTTATTCCAGGAAAAACAGGAAAAAATATTTTGGTTTTAAAACGGACAAAATGTACAGTGCTTGTTCCTGTTAGAATTTCCTAAATCTTTAGAGTATTTCACAATTTAATTATTGGCATAAAACTTGCAGTTCATAAGTATGAAAACAAAAATTTTATGTGCCTTTACTTCAGTAGTAGATAGTGGGAGTACTTACCTCTATGGCTTTTTTGCAAGATGAATACAACAGCAGAGAAAGGCTCACATAAAGCAATTCTGCTTCATCATTTTTTTGAAGAGCGCAACAAGACCTAATACTCACCTCGATGGCATTTCTGTGTTGGTCTATAACGTAAAGCCCCCAGGGTGCTGTCACCAGGCTTTTCTTTCCTATCTCCACCTACAGCACTAACTACAGATCTTCTTGGAGAGTCTTGCTCACAGCAACCACACCCTGCTTCATTGCCGCCTCTCCTCTTGTCTCCTGGCTGTCTGGAGTTTTATCAGGATGGTTGCACGTCCCAGGGCCTCCTCATCTTCTTCTACCATGCTATGATTCTATTATTCTGATTGCCAGGTGTTTTCTGAGGCCAGGGGGCACACGGGTTGCTGGAGTTCTGTTACCAGAAATGTCTCATACCACTCGGGTTTGTCTAAAGACCCCAGTAACTGCATGGTTTGCTTATGGCATTTCTGGTTTAAATACATGGTTCAGCATGACATGAGCCAGCATAGGAATCTCCTGGAGTTCCCGAAAAGGTTTGGCAGTGAAATACAATCTCTAAAATATATCCTTCTTTTTCCCAGAGTTATTTTGCCCCTTACACCAAGCTGTGTCCTGCACAGAACAGGGAACTTCTTGAGCTCCATCATTTGCTGGGCTGTCAAGTGATGATTTATTTCTACAGGTCAATGTCTGCCTCTAGCAACTTCTCACCCTTGCACCCACAGAGCTTCCTCATGCAGGATTTTGTCAGAAGTTTAAAGGACTGAAGTCAGCATGTCTTGCCTCCCACGTACAGTCCTGTTGATGTCAAAGAGAAGATCAATACCTGTAAGCTCAGGAAGAACTATTTGCACCTAAAGGAGTCAGCGTGGTTAACCACCGTGACCTGTTTCTGCACAGGAACAAAGAGTCCCTGTCTCACACCAGACCACCAGCCACCACAGCAAGGGAGGTGATTGGTGACAGTTAACATGGCTTTACTGCAGACAAATCATGCCTGACCAATCTGGTGGCCTTCTGCAACAAGGCTACAGAGATGGTGGATGGTGACAGAGGAACTGATGCCATCTACATGGATTTGTGCAAGGCATTTGACACTGTCCCACATGACATCCTGGTCTCCAACCTGACAAGGTGTGGATTTTCAGATGGACCACTTGGTGGATAAGTAATGGGCTGGATGGCCACACCCAGAGAGTGTAAAGCAGCACATGGTGCTCCTGAGACTGCTGCCCTATACTGTGGTTTTCTATCTGGAAACAGGAGACAAAGAGTTTTGAAGAAGAAACCGCTGCTGGGAAAGCACCAAGACAAAAAAGGAGGACCAAGGACAGCTGGAAAGAATTACCTCACTCTCCATGATGTATCTGTCATCCCTCTCCACGCCTTACTCCTTGTGATGGTCTCCTCACCAACCCTTTCTTCCTGCTGCTGGCACCAGTGGCTGCCTCAGCCAGACCCCTGGCATGTAACCCACCCACACTTGACCTTTTCTTTTTTTCTTTTTTAACAAACAAGGCTTCCCCTTAAGAGTCCATGAGGACACACAGTGTTAGGCACATTTCTCAGCACCTAGAGCCTTCCCAAGGTAACTGCAAACACCAGCTACCCAGGTTCACGGTGAACAAAATGTTCAGAAGAGCCCCAAAATGGTGGAGCAAGTTAGAAACCAATGAACTGGACCAGGGAGGTAAAAGATGACTTGTTAGTCAAGCTGGATATTGCTTTCTTTGTATTTTCAAGAAAAGACTAGTGGAAGCACTTTCACACTTGCAGATAGCCCTAAACAAGGGCACCATGGTATTACATCAGCCACAAGATTATTTGCTACCAATGTCACTACCCAAAGAAGAGTTAAACATAAGCAATAAGACTGCATCACAGAGAAGTCATCCTCTATAAAAAGCCTATTTCATAATAGATGACTGTGTATTATCTTTCCTGCCTTTGGGAGATGATGAAAAGGGGTCTCTCATCACCAGCCACACTGTCTCCATCATGACAGGCCAACATGCAGGTGATATTTCACCCCACTTATGAGCAAACTTGGCAATTCTTAATTCTGTCTAACACAGGAGGACATGAAAGCACTTTGGGAAGTTCATGGGATACCAGGCAGTGATATCACAGCCCCAGGGGAGGGGCATTTTGAAGACTAAAAACAATATACTTCTGCACTTCAAACAGGGCAAACCTTCAACAGGGGATGAAGAACAGACACAGCTATTTGTGTGTGCCCATGTATGTACACAAATATGGACATAGACTAAATGATACAAGCACATGTTTAGCTTAACATAGCTATCAAGAGTTGTAGTGCTGCACTGTTTCCAATCTCCGCTAAAAGAGGTTCAAAAAACAACAAACAAGCACATCATGATACTTAAAAAGTTTTGCAGGAGCAGTTTAATATGTGCCTTTGTTAAATCTTTACATGTCAGGCTTTCATTGATGGAAAACAACCATCCTAGATGGCAGCCAAGCAACAGGCTGCCACCAAAAGCGGCTGTCTTCATGAAACAAGGCAGCAGAGCTCGAGTGGTGTGTGGGTCACATGCTTAAGCCTGGTCAGGTCTGATCCACTGTCCACAAAGCCAAAAGTTGAAAATCACAGGGAAGGAAACAAGTACAAGGATGTGTCTGAGCTGCGGTGGCCGCACATGTTGTCTGAGTTGCCGAGTAGTGACACCACATCCATCTACCCATCTTCCTGAAGAAAAAGCAGCCCACTTTAGGGCTCAAATGCAAGCAGCTCCTGAAAGATCCCCCCCTGAGTCTGCCCAACTAGCAGAAGACAAAGCATTATTTTAAACCAAGAACAGTGAGGAATAGGCTGTTGTGTCACAGGGCAGCACTGCCTGCAAGGAAGCCCCTTGCACCTCCACCCTCTTCCTCTCTGAGCAGGCTTCTCCTCATGGAAGAGACAATAGTAAAGATTCTGTCCTTCAAAATTCAGAAGCTAAACACTGAAATCCAAGTTTGCCACCCTTTGCAGTGAGTGCCCAGAAAATGATACATCACTACAGGGTGATGTATCTGACTTGTCTTAGATATGACTTCAGCAGTGAGACAAACACCAAAACTTAGGCAGATGAATCCTATGCAAGGCCCTGAGCACCAGAAGACACTTAGCAATCTCCTTTGCTTCCACAGCTTGGAAGCTCTTGTCCTTGGTCCCCAGGATAGTCCTTCTTTCCTTGTCTTCCCAACACATGGTCATCTTCTTTCTGCTCCCTCTCTTGAAGACACAAAGCCCCATCAGTTTGGGCAGCTCCCTGGCTAGAAAGAAGTCTACCACCTGTAACTACTGCTCCCTGTTTTGAAAGGTCCAAAGGACATCTTCAGGAAGATAATGGGTCTCCTGACCATAAGAAAATTGTTCCATTCAGTTTATTTGTTACAGAAAATGGTATAACCCAAAGGAGATGGGCCAGAGGCTAAAAATCAGCAGACCTCGACTCCACAACTAGTTTACTAATTATTAGACATCTTCAACTCTGGAGCCCAGTTTCTTGTCTATAACCTGTGAATCATGACTTCAAGTGTTTAAAATGCTTTCAATGCTGTTAATGAAAGGTGACAGAAGGCAAGCATTTGCTGTTACATACAAATCAATATGGATTGGTTGTTGTTTTTTTTCCCCTGAACAATTCTTTCAAATGAACACGCTTGCTAGACTTCATTCAGTAATGCTTCAGAGTGGGTTACTAGGGAACTCACTGTGTAAACCTCAATGAGAAGAAGGCAGAGAACCCACTGCAGTAAAACACTGCAGCAGGAAAAAGATGGTATGCTTTTCTGGGTTTTTTCTGACTCACTTACTTATGGAAGAATGTGGGGTGGTATGTGGGGGATCTGAGGAGAAAAAAAGTCATCATGAAATGGTAATGCTCCTTCTGAATAAGAGTAGCACCATGGCATTTCATTTGTTCAAGGCTGTGGGCAAACACAGATTCTGAAGAAACAGGAACCACAGAGAGCTGAATTGGTTTTGAAAATTTTTTATCCCCTGCTTGGAAATAACTGTTGAGGTCTTTTTCTTTTGGAGTTTCTCCTTTTTGGCATTAACTTGGTCTCATATTCAGTGCCACGATGAAATTTATTGCTGAAGGATCTCAGTCCCAGCCCCTTGGATTTTATGTGTGTAACACCTAAGGAAGGAGCCATGTGCTGTGATGAACACCTCAGG